>NC_041390.1:400830799-400861282 GCF_002162155.2 Triticum dicoccoides | reverse complement strand
CCGGAGCGAGGCGGCGCCGGCGATGGCACGCGGCGGCCGGCGAGGAAGGTGATGGTGGCGGCGTCCGCGGGCGGTGAGGCGCTGTAGCGCGGGCGGCGCGGGAGCGAACGGGCCCGGGGGCTCCCCACGGGCCTCGGCGGGCCGCAGCGGGAGGCGGTCGGCAGCGCCACGTGGCACTATGCCACTGGTGCGGGGCGACAACGCAATCTCGTCCGCCCGGGGCGGACGTGTCCGGCAGCGGCGCGAGGAGATTTTTAGGGTTAGGGGTGGTTTGGAACCGGAATTTTTCGAGGAGGGGCTATAAATAGAGGTAGGAGGAGCTAGGAGACTCCAAATGAGGTGCGGTTTTCGGCCACGCGATCATGATCGAATGCTCTAGATGATGGAGAGGGTTTTGGTGGGTTTTGGGCCAAATTGGAAGGGTGTTGGGCTGCAACACTCACGAGGCCTTTTCGGTCCCTCGGTTAACCGTTGGAGTATCAAACAAAGTCCAAATGGTATGAAACTTGACAGGCAGTCTATCGGTAGTAAACCAAGGCCGCATGGCAAGTCTCGGTCCAATCCGGAAATGTTTAACCCCCACACACGAAAAGAGATAGAAAGGACCACCGGAGGAGATAGGAGCGCCGGAATTCAAAACGGACAACGGGGAAAATGCTCGGATGCATGAGATGAACACGTATGCAAATGCAATGCACATGACGACATGATATGAGATGGATGACAAAGGCAACAACACATGAAGACAAAAACCCGACACCGAGGAAAATAAAATAACTTAGGCCGGAAACGGCAAGAGTTGGAATACAGATAAGGTAAATTACATCCGGGGTGTTACAACACTCCACCACTACGAAAGGATCTCGTCCCGAGATCTAGGACTGGAAAAATGCCAGGTACTCAGAATGGAGGTGATCCTCGCGTTCCCAGGTGGCTTCATGGTCGGAATGGTGTGACCACTTGACTTTGAGGAATTTTATTGACTTGTTGCGAGTCTTGCGCTCAGTTTCTTCAAGAATAGCAACTGGGTGCTCACGATAAGAAAGGTCTTCTTGGAGATTAATGTCTTCGAAGTTGACGGTGCGGTGAGGAGTCTTGAAGCACTTGTGGAGCTGAGAGACATGGAACACGTCGTGAGCATATCTTCAAGGATCTGATTGACATGCTCGACTTGGCCGCTAGTTTGAGGATGAAAAGCTGTGCTGAAACGGATGTTGGTGCCCATGGCCTTCTGAAAAGAATCCCAAAACTTCAAGGTGAAGATGCTGCCACGATCTGAAGAGATCAACCGCGGAATGTCGTGCAGAGAGACAATCCAAGAGGTATAAAGCTCTGCCAATTGAGCTGCTGTGATAGACTTTTTGATAGGCAGAAAGTGAGCCACTTTAGTGAGTTTGTCGATGACAACGAATATAGCATCATTGCCACGCTTGGACTTTGGAAATCCCGTCACGAAGTCCATCTCAATGTGGTCAAACTTCCATTCTGGAATGGCAAGAGGTTGGAGGAGACCAGCTGGTCGTTGGTGTTCTGCCTTCACTCTTCTGCAGACATCACATTCATTCATGAACTGAGCAATCTCGCGCTTCATTCGAGTCTACCAATACGCCTGCTTGAGGTCATGGTACATCTTTGTGCTCCCAGGGTGGATGGAGAGGAGTGAATTGTGAGCCTCGTTCATAATGACTTTACGAAGGTCACCTTTTGGCACAACAATGTGATCCTCGAAGAAGAGAGTATCCTTATCATCAAGGCGATAGCACTTGTACTTGGGTTGACTCTTGGCAATCCCAATCTTCACCTTCTTCACCATAGCATCAAGAAGTTGAGCCTCGCGAATCTGATCTTCCAAAGTAGGAGAGACTTGAAGGTTGGCGAGGAGACCTTGAGGAACAACTTGCAGATTGAGTTTGCGGAAAGCTTCACAAAGCTCGGGTTGGTAAGGCTTGAGAATCAAACTGTTGCAGTAAGCCTTCCTGCTCAATGCGTCAGCAATTACATTGTCCTTGCCTGGAGTATATTCGATGCTCGGATTATACTCTTGAATCATTTCGACCCAACGAGTTGAGATTAGGCTGAGTGAAGATGTACTTGAGACTCTTGTGGTCAGTGAAGATGTCCACTTTTCTTCCCAATAAGAGATGTCTCCAAGTCAAAAGAGCATGCACAACTGCCGCCAACTCGAGGTCGTGAGTGGGGTAGTTCTTCTCGTTGGGCTTCAACTGGCGAGAGTTATAAGCCACAACTTTCTTCTCTTGCATTAACACTGCACCAAGACCTTGAAGAGAGGCATCGCAGAAGACCTCGAACGGTTTGGATTCATCAGGAGGAGTCAGAACTGGAGCAGTGACTAATTTCTCTTTCAGGGTGTTGAAAGCAATGTCACATTCAGGAGACCAAACATACTTCATGTGCTTCTGGAGAAGGTTGGAAAGAGGCTTTGTGATCTTTGAGAAGTTCTCAATGAACCTTCGACAATAGCTTGCGAGACCAAGGAAGCTACGGAGTTGCTTGGCGTTCTGAGGTGGTTCCCAATTCACAATTGCATACACCTTCTCAGGATTGGCTGCTATGCCCTTGGCAGGGATGATATGCCCAAGATAGAGAACCTCGTCGAGCCAAAACTCGCACTTTGAGAACTTGGCGTAGAACTGATGTTCTCTGAGCTTATCCATCACCAAACGCCAGTGCTTTGCATGATCTTCCTTGTTCTTGGAAAAGACCAAAACGTCATCGAGGTATACCAAGACGAAGTCATTTGTGTAGGGGTTGAAGATGAAGTTCATCATGCGAGAGAAAGTCGGAGGAGCGTTGACGAGGCCAAAAGACATGACAGTGTATTCATATGAACCATAGCTTGTTCTGAATGCTGTCTTGGGAATATCTTGCTCACGAATTCGAATCTGGTGATAGCCCATACGGAGATCAAGCTTGGAGAATAACTGAGCACCTTTGAGTTGTTCAAACAGCTCGTTGATGTTGGGAAGTGGGTACTTGTTCTTTATAGTCTTCTTGTTCAATGGACGGTAGTCAACACAAAGTCGGTCCGTTCCATCCTTCTTCACAAAAAGAACTCCACAACCCCATGGAGAAGAACTAGGTCGGATGAGACCCATACACTCTTGTTCATCGAGTTGCTTCTTCAGCTCCTTCAACTCTTTAGGTCCCAGCTTGTAAGGACGTTTGCAAACAGGTTCCGTACCAGGCTCAAGATCGATGACAAATTCAACTTGCTGGTGCGGAGGCATTCCTGGAAGCTCTTCTGGAAAGACGTCTTGATATTCGCAAACGACAGGAATTTGCGAGATGGCCTCCATCTCATCCTTCTCATTGAGAGAAAACAGACGAATGGTATCATCCCTTGCGGCAAAGACAATTACATCCTCAGACGAATGAGTCAATTGAATCTTCCTAGCAGCACAATCAAGCTGAGCCTTCTGCTTAGAAAGCCAATCCATACCAAGAATAAGATGAATATCCTAGTTACCAAGGACCATTGGAGAAGAAAGAAACTTGTAGTCACCCAACGTGATAGTAACATCCGGAGCCATCATTTTGGTGTTCATGAACAAACTCGGAGAAGAAACCGCTATCGACTTAGGCAAATAAACAGTATGCACATCATGCATGGATGCAAAAGGCTTCGATAAAAATGACAAAGATGCACCAGTACCAAAAAGAACTCTTGCGGGAATGTCATTAACAGGAAGGTTACCCATAATCACATCTGGCGAGTCCTCTTCTTGAGCTGCGTTCAACAAGTTGACCTTAGCAGACTTGGGGTTATGCTTGACCACAGCTGTACTTGCATATCTCACAGGAGGAGGAGGGAGACGCCTCTGATTGAAGCATTTGTTGGCATAGTGACCCTTCTGTTGGCACTTGTTGCATGTGACCTCCGAGAGCGGACGGTGATACAGAGCACTTGATCTTGGAGCTTGAGACGAAGTCTTGTTCTGAAAGCCAGGGTTGGGTGGGTGGGAAGATCCACTGCCACCTTTGCTCTTCTGCTGATAAGGCTAACAGAACGGAGGAGGAGGAAGCCAATACTTCTGCTGCTTAGCCACTTGAGTTGAGGAAGAAGGAGTTGCATCTCTAACTCACTTCTTGGAAGCATCGCACTTCAGTTGAGCAGTCTCTTGCTTCAATGCCATGTTGTAGAACTCGTCGTACCTCTTTGGCTCAAAGAGGATAAGAGCTAGCTGGATTTCTTCTCTGAGACCACCGCTGAACTGGTAAATCATGCTCTTCTCGTCAGGGACGTCTTGCTTAGCAAAACGGGCGAGCTTCTGAAACATTTTGTTGTACTCGTAAACAGACATAGAGCCTTGCTTCAGGTTGCAGAATTCCTCACGCTTGCTTTCAACCATGCTCTGAGGAATATGATGAGCTTTGAAGTCTTGACGGAATTCATCCTAGGTAATCACACGGCCTCCTCTGGAATCTTTGTACTACTGAAACCATTCTGCAGCTTGGTCTTTGAGTTGGAAGGAGGCGAACTTGACAAAGTCCTCAGGCCTGACGTTACTGCACTCAAAATGCTTGCATATGTCCACAAGCCAATTATCAGCGTCTGTTGCCTCAACACAATTGCTGAAGGTCTTTGGCTGGTTAGCAAGGAACTGGTTGAGTGTAGCAAACTGATTCTGATTGTTGCCATGACCCTGGTTCCCTTGGTTGCGCTCTTGAAGAAGTTGCATGATCAGCTGCGTGTTTGCATTGGTAGCGGCCATCACAGCTTGCCATGCCTCCGGAGGTGGAGGTGGTGGTGGCGGATCAGAATTCGGAGTCATGCGCGTTGGAGGAGCCATCCTGAAGAGGTTGACATCCATTAGCACATTAACTGACAATTATTGAAGCTGAATCAAACGGGTTGAAATTGCAACATATAGTCTTCACATTTGAACCAAATGAACGAATGCATTCCAATTGAAATGGTCACATATCCATAAATTGAGAAGCCACTTAGAATTGAGGTAGAAGAAAAACAGCAAGGTACGGACAAGAACGAATACTTGGTGAGGATTACCCAATCCCAAACCAAATATCCTCGGAAGAAGAACTAGAGCTACAAGAATTCCCACCTATGAAGCTCCCAAACCTTTCCGGTTATGCAATCAGGTGTTGGGGATACAGCGGAAGCATAATATCTCACCCAAATCTAGCAAATCCTACATCCAGTTGTATCCATCCTTCAACACATAACCGAGAAACCTTCGGAAATCATTTACCTCAACCTTCGAAAAACATCCGTTATACGAGTTATGGCAATACTCCCGAACTCCCGCCCCAGTACTGGGTGGCGTCGAGGTTATCTCACCAACAACTGCATAAAAGAGATTTTCGAAGTCGGCAAAACTCAGGTATTCCAGAATGTCAACGATAAAATTGTGACGACAACACCTCAGAGCTCAACTCCCCGGGACACTGCCACAACCCCTAAATGATAGGAGGCACCAAGAACAATGTTCTCGTCACAAATCGATTGAAACGATTCCAAGATACCCGCGTGATCCTAAATTTTTTTAGTGAAATTTGAGAAGAGAAGAGTCAAAACTCTTCATCACAATTTGCCGAATCATCCTTACTGATCATCCTCAAAAGAGGCACGGATCACTAGGAAACAACATGAAAATATGGCATACCGACAAAAACAGAACAAGGACTTAGTGAAATTCTAAGTCCCTGAAATCAGCATTACCGATTACGCTACTTTGCAAGCTTGTGCTAGTCACCACAAATGTCACAAAAATACATGGCAATCACCTCTGTAAAGATGGCATGGCATATAACAAAACACATGTAGAGCTCAGGATCATAGCATGCACACATTAAACATGGCAAAAATGACAAATAGCTATTTGCTGAAACAGATCTGACAAATTCATCACATAGCCCTCTTCCAACAGCATTTCGAGCATCAAGATGAGCTCAAATGAAAATGATGCAATGAGATGAAATGATGTACTCGTCGAGACAAACATTTTGATATGCTACACGCACGAATCGGAGCTACGGATGTAGAGTTACGACATGATGAAAAATGCAAAAAAAAAGGGTTTCGAACGGAAAGTCAACCCTCATTTGGATCTGAGATCTGGAGGGCGCGGAACCCGAGATTCACCGGACGGATCTGAAGAGCTCGCCGGAGCAGGAGGTCATTGGACTTGGCGGGCTCGCCGGCCGGAGGAGGTGGACGATGGTGGGGCGGCGCGGCGGAGAGACCGGTGCGGCGAGGCGCAGCCGGGCGGCGCCGGCGTTGAGGCAGTGGCGAGGTGGCGTGGAGGAGCACGGCGGGCTCCGGGCGGTCGCCGGAGCGGGGCGGCGCCGGCGATGGCACGCGGCGGCCGGCAAGGGAGGTGATGGCGGCGGCGGCCGCGGGCGGTGAGGCGCTGTAGCGCGGGCGGCGCGGGAGCGAACGGGGCCAGGGGCTCCCCGCGGGCCTCGGCGGGCCGCAGCGGGAGGCGGTCGGTGGCGCCACGTGGCACTCTGCCACTAGTGCGGGGCGGCGGCGCGATGTCATCCGCCCGGGGCGGACGTGTCCGGCGGCGGCGCGAGGAGATTTTTAGGGTTAGGGGTGGTTTGGAACCGGAATTTTTGGAGGAGGGGCTATAAATAGAGGTAGGAGGAGCTAGGAGACTCCAAATGAGGTGCGTTTTTCGGCCACACGATCGTGATAGAACGCTCTAGATGATGGAGAGGGTTTTGGTGGGTTTTGGGCCAAATTGGAAGGGTGTTGGGCTGCAGCACTCACGAGGCCTTTTCGGTCCCTCGGTTAACCGTTGGAGTATCAAACGAAGTTCAAATGGTACAAAACTTGACAGGCGGTCTACCGGTAGTAAACCAAGGACACATGGCAAGTCTCGGTCCAATCCGGAAATGTTTAACCCCCACACACGAAAAGAGATAGAAAGGACCACCGGAGGAGATAGGAGCGCCGGAAGTCAAAACGGACAACGGGGAAAATGCTCGGATGCATGAGATGAACACGTATGCAAATGCAATGCATATGACGACATGATATGAGATGCATGACAAAGGCAACAACACACGAAGACAAAAACCCGACACCGAGGAAAATAAAATAACTTAAGCCGGAAACGGCAAGAGTTGGAGTACAGATAAGGTAAATTACATCCGGGGTGTTACATCAAAGCAGCTCAACAAGATGTGAATACATCAATATCCTTAAATGAAAAATGGCAACCCATTTTGAGCTTAAACGATGAGTTTGACCTACGATCAAGTGTTCTCACTTGACTCCTCGGTCAATATACTCTAACATAAGTGACTTTGTCTCCGACCAATTCTAGATGTAGTTCTTTAGAGTTTTCTTCTGAGTTCTTGCATTTGTCTCTTACATGTTTGTTTCCCTTTTTCAAAAAAAACTTCATCTAGATTTCTTTATTTTCTCTGTTATGTTCTGCATTCCCTGCATCCAATTCATTGCAAATCCTTCAGTTAATTCCTTGAAAATCTTTGTGAGATCTTATTTTCCTAGTGAGCTGAGATGACAATTGTTTTCTCTCTGTGTTAAACTCGGACTCACCGATTTGTTTCCTTCGGTTAAACCGAAACACCTCGGTGCCACCAAAGAAAATAACTCGGTATGACCGATTTAAATGCTTAGAAAACACTTTGCCATTTGCATCCTGCATACTAATTCCAGCTCCACTCAATGATTCTTGTCCTCTACCAGCATCTTACATTACAAGTTGCTTTGTAATGTGACTCAAGGACCAAACCTAATTGACTCATGTTCCAGAAGATCCCTTCTTGTAAATTGATGTCAAAGGGGGAGAGGGAGAGCACATCAAAGCTTATCACATCAGAGAGAATGCACTCCTTAAGCTTCTCCAGATGCTTGTTATCCATAGAGGAGATAAGTCACATTTCTTCAAGAGGGGAAATACATGTTAGTATGTTTGTTATGATTGATGTTGCTCTGTTTTTATTTTGCCCTATCTTCTCCCATTATCCAATATAAGATTCAGGGGGAGAAAGACATCCAAGGGAAGGAAATCTTCGAATTCATTGCATATCTTTACTCTTTGGGGACATGTCTATATCCAATAGAGTACCTAGTACTCACTCTCTACATGTCATCCCAATCTTGGTAGTCTTGTGGTTTCTCAAATTGCTTTGTCCGGTAGATGCTCCCGTGTTATCTAACCTTGTTTACTCAGGTTCATCTCTTCCAAAGCTACCTCAAGACCACAAGGTAAGTATATGCATCACATCCATGTGCATTATGATTTCTTGCTACTGTACATATTGTTTGCAAGAAGAAATCATGAACATGGAGGTACATTTCCTATATTCACATCATTTGCTCTGATGCATATAGCCAAGATACATGTAACTTATTGCTTGATCTATCATGGTTATGCATTCACATGCTCTTATATTCCATATTCACATGATTGCATACATGTAGGGGGAGCCTATGCATGTTACATGTCTTTCCAAATCTGTATGTGGTATTCTTTGTATCTTTATCTAAAGCTTTGATGTATGTTGTTATCAATTACCAAAAAGGGGGGGATTGAAAGCACAAGTGTTCCCTGGGTGATTTTGTTAATTAATGTCAACATATCTCTTGTTGGACTAATACTTTTATCTAGTATATTTCAGAAAGTTCAACAAAGGCGTGGCATGGACAAGAGGATGTGGAACCCCTTCAAGAAGCTAAGGACAAGGATTGGCTAAAGCTCAAGGCTCTACATTTTCATTTTAGTGGTCCAAGATCACATTGAGTCCGTAGGAAAGCCAATATTATTAAAAGGGGATGAGGTGTTGCTTAATGGCTTGCTTGCTCAAAGTGCTTAGTGATATGCTCCAAAGCCCTCAACCACTTTATCATCTCCACATATGTCCCAAACAAAAAGTCAAACTCGGCCCCACTGATTTGACCTATCCAGCGCCACGAGTTCACTTGACATAGCCACTGTCAGAAACCCTAATCAATTCGGTCTCACCGATGGGTTCTCGATCTCACTGAGATGGGCTTGCAAACTCTCTATTGCGTGTTACAATTATTTCGATCACAACGAGATATGCAGTCGGTCCCATCGAGTTTGCTTGACCAACTCTGTGTTTGCTTATTACCAAAATTCGTCCCACCGAATTTGTGTAATCGGTCAAATTGAGTTGAGGTTTTACCCTAACCCTAGCACATCGGTCCCACCGAGTTGACCATATCGGTCCCACCGAAAACTCTAACGTTCACATTTTGAACCATATCGGTATGACCGAGTTTCTCAATTAGGTCCCACCGGGTTTGGTGAATTGTGTGTAATGGCTAGATTTTGTGTGGAGGCTATATATACCCCTCCACCCGTCCTCCATTGATGGAGAGAGCCATCAGAACGTGCCTACAGTTCCACTACTCATTTTCTGACAGAGAACCACCTACTCATGTGTTGAGACCAAGACGTTCCAATCCAACCACAAGAATCTTGATCTCTAGCCTTCCCCAAGTTACTTTTCGCTCAAATCATCTTTCCACCATATCCAAATTTGTGTGAGAGAGAGTTGAGTGTTGGGCAGACTATCATTTGAAGCACAAGAGCAAGGAGTTTGTCATCAACACACCATCTATTACCTTTTGGAGAGTGGTGTCCCCTAGATTGGTTAGGTCTCACTTGGGAGCCTCCGTCAAGATTGTGGAGTTGAACCAAGGAGTTTGTAAGGGCAAGGAGATCGCCTACTTCATGAAGATCTACCCAAGTGAGGCAAGTCCCTCGTGGGCGATGGCCATGGTGGGATAGACAAGGTTGCTTCTTCGTGGACCCTTCGTGGGTGGAGCCCTCCGTGGACCCGCGCAAGCGTTACCCTTCGTGGGTTGAAGTCTCCATCAACGTGGATGTATGATAGCACCACCTATCGGAACCACGCCAAAAATCTCCATGTCTCCAATTGCGTTTGCACACTCCAATCCCATCCCTTTACTTTCTTACAACTTGCATGCTTTACTTTCTGCTGCTCATATACTCTTTCCATGCTTGCTTGAAATGTATTGTGAATGTTTAAACTTGTGCTAAAACTCCACCTTAACTTAAATAAATTAAGAACTGCTACTTTTCTTTGTTGAGGGTCTAATAACCCCCCCTCTAGACACCTCTTCTCGATCCTTTCAGAATACAACTCCAAGTCATCCTGTTACTGTGGACACGACTATTCGAATAGATTAGTACCCTACAGGCTCGATCACCCTGGCCAGACACACTTTCCTGGGTAATGCCCGACCTCAGAAGATCAACAGAGAGGTCGATCTACACCCTAAGTGTGCAGGGGTCTTGGGCCCATCGCTCGTTGCACTCCTACACGTTGCAAGGACGACCGGGATCAATCCTAGCTCTCTCCTTATACAAGGCAGGTGCTTACGTGGACCACTGGGCGTGCGTCTCTCCATCGCTGACGTCTGAAAGCTTTCGAGAGAAAACATACGACGTCGAGTGCCCATACTATTCCCGCGTGGCGGTTAGTGGGTATAGGTCAACAACCAACTCAGATCAAATATCCAAACTCGTTAGGCGTGTTATTAAGAAATAGCCGCAGACGCCGACCAAGGACCAGGCCCACCTCTCTCCTAGGTGGTCTCAACTTGCCCTATGATATGTCTATTTTGCATCATGTTTTCTCACTTTTATTTATAATGTTTTCATCCATAATAATGCCTTTTGGAGTAATTCTAATGCCTTCTCTCTCACAATATGCAAGGTATACACAAAGAGGAGAATTCTAGTAGCTGGAAATCTGGACTTGAAAAAGCTACGCCAGGCTACCTATTCTACACATGTCCAAATGAGATGAAACTTCACGAGGATTTTTTATGGAATATTTGAGAATTATTGGAGCCAATAAGTACCAGAAGGGGCCCACCAGGTGGGCACAACCCACCTGGGCGTGTTAGGGAGCCCAGGAGTGCCCTGGTGGGTTGTGCTCACCCAGGCCCACCTCCGGTGCCTATCTTCTGGTATATAAGTCATTTTGACCTAGAAAAAAAATAAGGAGAGGACTTTCGGGACGGAGCACCGTCGCCTCGAGGTGGAACTTGGGCAGGAGCACTTTTGCCCTTCGGCAGAACGATTCCGCCGGGGGAACTTCCCTTCCGGAGGGGGAAATCATCGTCATCATCATCATCATCAACAACAACTCTCCCATCTTGGGGAGGGAACTATCCATCAACATCTTCAATATTACCATCTCCTCTCAAACCCTAGTTCATCTCTTGTGTTCAATCTTGTTACCGGAACTATAGATTGGTGCTTGTGGGTGACTAGTAGTGTTGATTACATCTTGTAGTTGATTACTATATGGTTTATTTGGTGGAAGATTATATGTTCAGATCCAATATGCTATTTAATACCCCTCTGATCATGAGCATGTTTATCATTTGTGAGTGGTTACTTTTGTTCTTGAGGTCACGGGAGAACTCATGTTGCAAGTAATCATGTGAACTTGATATGTGTTCGATATTTTGATAGTATGTATGTTGTGATTCCCTTAGTGGTGTCATGTGAACGTCGACTACATGACACTTCACCATATTTGGGCCTAAGGGAATGCATTGTGGAGTAGCAATTAGATGATGGGTTGCGAGAGTGACAGAAGCTTAAACCCCAGTTTATGCGCTATTCCATAAGGGACCGATTGGATCAAAAAGTTTAATGCTATGTTTATAATTTATTCTTAATACTTTCCTCGTAGTTGCGGATGTTTGCGGGATGGTCAATCATAAGTAGGAGGTTTGTTCAAGTAAGAACAACACCTAAGCACCGGTCCACCCACATATCAAATTATCAAAGTACTGAACACGAATTAAGCCAACATGATGAAACTAACTAGATGAAAATCCTGTGTACCCTTAAGAACGCTTTGCTTATCATAAGAGACCGTTTTGGCCTATCCTTTCATTACTGCATGATGGTCCAAACGCGACACTTCGACCAGAGACCCTTCGACGAAACTATGTGCGATGCCATAATCGCAAATGATGGTGTAAAAAACCCGTCAAAAAGGTGCAAAACGTTTGCGATGACGGATGCATCAAACACTGTTCAGATTTTAGTTGCGTGTGTGATGTAGGGCATACGGTTCAGTTCAATTAACTGTTTAGGATGAGGAGGAACAGAAGAAACGGGCAGCCAGATGAAGGCGTGTGCGATATATAGCATACGGTTCACTAGGATGAACTGTGTGTGATTAGGTGATGTCTACTACACAACCTTCTTCTTGTAGAAGTTGTTGGGCCTCCAAGTGCAGAGGTTTGTAGGACAGTACCAAATTTCCCTCAAGTGGATGACCTAAGGTTTATCAATCCGTAGGAGGCGTAGGATGAAGATGGTCTCTCTCAAGCAACCCTGCAACCAAATAACAAAGAGTCTCTTGTGTCCCTGTCGGTGTCAAAACCGGCGGATCTCGGGTAGGGGGTCCCGAACTGTGCGTCTAGGCCGGATGGTAACAGGAGACAAGGGACACGAAGTTTTACCTAGGTTTGGGCCCTCTCGATGGAGGTAAAACCCTACGTCCTGCTTGATTAATATTGATGATATGGGTAGTACAAGAGTAGATCTACCACGAGATCGAGGAGGCTAAACCCTAGAAGCTAGCCTATGGTATGATTGTTGATTTGTACGTTGTCCTACGAACTAAAACCCTCCGGTTTATATCGACATCAGATAGGGTTAGGGTTACATAGAGTCGGTTACAATGGTAGGAGATCTTCATATCCGTATCGCCAAGCTTGCCTTCCACGCCAAGGAAAGTCCCTTCCAGACACGGGACGGAGTCTTCAATCTTGTATCTTCATAGTCCAGGAGTCCGGCTGAAGGTATAGTCCGGCTATCCAAACACCCCCTAATCCAGGAGTCCCTCAGTAGCCCCCGAACCAGGCTTCAATGACAATGGGTCCGGCGCACAGATTGTCTTCGGCATTGCAAGGCGGGTTCTCCTCCAAATTCCGTGCACCTGTTTGAATAATTCCGGTTTCTTGTAGATGTTGCGCTCCTTAGCTTCTACGCCCAATAATGGCCGCTTCCCATGTGTCAAACAAATATGAAAAGTCTGAGTGTTTTTACATTCACACCCCTAGCCGCGTAAATGAGCTGCCCTATTTAAGGGGACGAGGACTTAGATCCAATCCACACCTTCTCCCCTCCGCGAGTGTTCATCAGAGCGCATCCGACAAAGGTCCATTCCACCATGGCCAGCCGTCGCAACTCCTCCCCTCGCCCTTTCAGCCCTAAGCCTGGATATTGGGAGAGATGTTCCACCCCGCATAGCGAGCTAGTGACGCTCCAGACCAAGGGATTTCTCCCCCCAGCCTATATGGTCCTAGTTCGAGCCGGTCTTGCCGTCTACAACAGCGGAGAGCAAGCAGAGAATGCCCCTAATCCCTCCAAAGGAGAGCGGGTGTGCCTTGTCCCTTACTTAATAAGGGGGCTCGGATTTCCAATCCAGCCATTTCTCTGGGGGCTGCTGGAGTTCTATGGCCTCCAGCTACATCATCTCACGCCTGCCTCAGTATTGCATATCGCGGGCTTTGTAGCCCTCTGCGAGCTGTTCTTGGGTGTTGAAGCTCATTTCGGACTGTGGAAGGAGCTATTTTGCTTCGTGCCTCGTTCCAGGAAGGGGTCAATGTATCAAGTGGGCGGAGCCGAAGTGTGGCGCATCGCCGGGACCAGATATCTATCCGGAACCCCAAAGAAGGCGTCCGAAGACTGGCCCTCCAAATGGTTCTATATAGAAGATGTCCCGCTGCCGGATCCTGTTCGGATCGGCCTCCCTGAATTCAACAGTGCTCCCTTAAAGAAGCGCCTAAGCTGGCGCCCACGGAACCCTCAGAGGGAGAGTGACAGGGACATCATTTACTTGATGTGCCGAATAAGATTGTTAGCCTGTTCTGGACTAACCATGATCGGGGTTATGGCTGAATGCATTATGCGGGGGGTGCAGCCGCTTCAGTATAGAAGCCACCCCATGTGGGACTTCAACGGGGAGGACGACGCCACCCGCTACGGTCGTAAGGGGCCGAATTCAGCTGCTGCTCTACTAAAGATCTTGTCCACATTGTATAAGGGAGAAGAGGAGGAATTTCTCCGCGTCAACCCTCAGGGTGGATTCTCCATGCAAAATCCCCCGAGCTGGGTAAGCGGCCGTATTTACTTGTCCATCCGTTTTGTATTCCCATTGTTAAATATTCAGTCTGACAACTATAACGCAGGAACTGCGCCAGGCTGTTAAGGAAATAAGCAGCCCTCCTCCACAACCCGAGGACCCTGGATGGTCCCTCGACCCAGCCTCTCAAGAGGATTCGGACATGTCTGTGGAGCTGATTGATGGAGTGTTCCATCAATTGAGCGAGGACAACGCCTTGGTGGCCATTACGGCAGATTACCCAGGGCTAATCCTGACGCCCCAGGTACCTGAGATCGAAGTCCCAGTACCCCGAATAGGTGTCCGCCCACTCATGTTCAGTTTCCTGATTGCAACCGAACTTTCTAGGGGAGGTTTTTAAGGCGGAAGGCCGAACCTGCGACGACAAGCCAACGAGGGGCCGTAGGGCCCCGTGGGCCAAAAAGAAGTGCAGTCCGTACCGAGGCGTCAGCGCACAGGTATGGCGCGCCCCCTTATCCCAGGTGTTATACCTTCGAGGCACATTGACACTCGTGCTCTCTTCAGGACAAAGAGACCTCGCCGGACTATACCCGGAGAGGCTGCCAATCGCGCCTCCACCAGCCAGGCTCCAAAGCCTGGTCCAGATGTGGAGGTAAATGCAAGGCGCGCACCAGACGCTCCTCCGACGGAGGATGTGGACGGGTTGTCTGCCACCAACTCTGAGGTGGAGAGTGCCATGAACCACAGGCGTCGCCGGACAATTCTTCGCGACGCTTGTTTCTTCCAAGGGGCGTTAGATGCCTTCAATTCGGGAGATGCGCACCTCCGTGCCACTCAAAATGGTCTAGCCAGAGCCACGGAGCAATATGTAAAAGACATACGGGTAAGAAAATTTTGGTAATTATATATATAGCAGTAGCCCCCGAGACTTGAAACAGTTAGAATAACTGATTTAAGGATCATTTGATATGCAGGTTCTTACAGAAAAGAATTCCCTACTGTCCAAGGAGCTGGAAGAGTGAAAGCCCAATTGGAGGCCGCACTAGCCGCTGCAGGGGAGCCTAAGGAGACCCCCTCTGGTAATATACACTTCGAAAGATAAGTATTTTGCGAAGCACGACTTTGGTGCAAATCTGACAAATGAAATTGCAGATGGCGCCGGATTGAATCCGGAAAGGCAACACCTCCTACGCCAGCTAAAGGCTGGTGAGAGGGTGCTGATAAAGGTGATGGGGGAGAAGAACGATCTCCAAGATGCCAACACCAAGCTGGGCGTCGAGCTGAAAGATGTTCGTGCCCAGCTGTCAGACTCCGTGAAGGAGAATCAGCGGCTTCGGCACGACATATTTAGTAAGTGCTTGAACGAACCTTTTGAAAGAAAGTTCGGCGGGGAAGTCGACTAACAGAGCAATGTCTGTAGGTGTGCTAACAGGTCGTCCTGCAGAGGAGATGCCTGGTTCTACGGGTGACCTTCTTCCCGAGCTCTCGCAACTGCTCGATCGAGTTCGGCAGGCGATGCGAGGCGTCGCCCAGGCCCTGTGGCCATCCGTCTCCATTCCCAAAGGTCTTGGATAGCTTGCGGAGAAGCTAAAGGGAGCACAGCGGCGCTTCCGATTGTGGAAGATATCAGCCTGCCGTCAAGGTGCTAGGGAGGCCTGGGCCATGGTGAAGACGCGGTACGCAAAGGCTGACCCCAACCACATGGCCGAGGTCGGTCCTGTAGGGACCGATGGGAAAGAGATCCCTGTAATCTTAGTATACGGCCAAGTAGAATTGGCCGCAAAGTATTCCCAGCAGAACTGTAAATTAGACAGCCTATTAGATGGTATTGAAGAGGAATACAACCAGTCAGAATGACTATGTAATTTAATTGACATTTATAATTCCTTCTAGCCAGATTGTAGATCATTTGTCATGGCTGACCTTTTCGCTTCAGCCTCGGGACCTGACGGTCCGGAGTGTGTCCGAATTCCCATGCGGTTATATAGGAACCGGGGAATGCATGGAGACTAGGCGTAGGGGTCATTAGGGCGTGAACAGACAAGTGCCCGACTAGGTATGTTATATTACATGGTTAATAAGAAACATCTTCCAGGGAGAATAGTTCCGTTAGGGGTTACTTTCCCTGGGAGGCATGCTCTAAGGTGCATGTCCATGCTGCGAAAAGAAACGCAGGGAAAACATCTAGGGGCGTATAGATAAAAATAAAAAAAGATCATCTTTAGTTCACCGACCGAATATTCCCTTAAGAATGCTAGCTTCCGGCTTCACCCAGTCTGAGGTACACGTCCGGCTGACCCGGCAGTAACAATCGCAGAGGTGCTCCCTTTACCACCTAGCCGAACAATCGGGAACGTAGGGGTAAGCACAGGAGCCAGGCAACCCAGCTTGGCCAAAACTTAAGTCATATCGATGCATATAATGGTGAATAAAAGGTACATGCGGAAGTGTGACACATGTGTTGGGCATGAAGCCCGCATGAATAAGCTTCTGTTTAAAGAAGCCCCCAGGTTTAATGAGCGCGGATAGCGCGTCACTTTATGAGCCTTTAGAGGCTATAAGAGAGAGAGAGAGAGAGAGAGAGAGAGAGAGAGAAGAGAAATGTAAGATAGAAAATATAAAAAATGGACATAGGAAGGAGACAAACACAGAGTCCGGCGCTAGGCATAGAATCTTCGGAGACGGGCTGCGTTCCATGGGTTTGGCTCGAGTCGGTTATCCGATGCATCCCGCAGGCGGTACGCTCCACCAGTCAGGACTTGGTCAATTATGAAGGGACCTTCCCACTTGGGCTTGAGTTTGTCCTTTTTCTTGTCCGGTAGTCGTAGAACTAGTTCGCCAATGTTGTAATTTTTGGCCCGTACTTCTCTGCTTTGGTATCTTCGAGCCAGCTATTGATAGAATGCGGAACGGGCTTTTGCCACGTCACGCTCCTCCTCCAATGCATCCAAGTTGTCCTGCCGATCGAGCTCGGCTTCTCTTTCTTCATACATGCGCACTCAAGGTGAGTCATGAATTATGTCGCAAGGCAAAACTGCCTCTGCGCCGTACACCATAAAGAATGGTGTGTATCTGGTGGTGCAATTCGGCATGGTCCGCAGCCCCCAGAGTATGGAGTCGAGCTCCTCTACCCAGTGCGTGTTAGATTCCTTGAGGGACCGCACTAATCTGGGTTTGATGCCGCTCATGATAAGACCATTTGCACGTTCGACCTGGCCGTTAGTTTGTGGGTGATAGACGGAAGCATAATCGAGCTTGATGCCCATGTTTTTGCGCCAGAGTTTTGCCTCGTCGGCCGTGAAGTTCGTGCCGTTATCAGTGATGATGATGTGGGGGACGCCGTAACGGTGTACAACCTCGGATATAAACTCTATCACCGGTCCGGATTCGGCCGTCTTAACAGGCTTGGCTTCTATCCATTTGGTGAACTTATCCACCATGACCAGTAAGTATTTTTGCTTGTGGGTTCCGCCTTTAAGGGGTCCAACCATGTCAAGCCCCCAGACAGTGAAGGGCCAAGTAATGGGGATGGTTTGGAGGGCGGTGAGTGGCATATGGCTTTGGTTTGCAAAGAGCTGGCAACCGGTGCATCGTTGGAGTAAGTCCTGAGCGTCTGCCCGGGCCGTCGGCCAATAAAAGCCTGTATGGAAGGCCTTGCTTACAAGGGACCGGGCTGCAGCATGATGACCGCCGAGTCCGGCATGAATTTCAGCCAGGAGATTCCGCCCCTCCTCTTCGGAGATGCACCTTTGAAGGACTCCGGTAGTGCTTTTCTTATAAAGCTCTCCCTCATGGACTCTGTAGGCTTTGGATCGCCGCACTATGCAGCGTGCCTCATTTTGGTCCTCAGGGAGTTCCTGCCTAGTAAGGTAGGTGAGGAATGGTTCTGTCCACGGGGTGATGACGGCCATTATTACGTGGGCTGAAGGTGTTATTTCATTGGCAGAGCCTCCGATTGTGTCAGAATGTACGGATGGCTTGAACAGCCTTTCCAAGAAGATGTTGGGGGGGGGGGCTACATCGCGTTTTGCGCCGATGCGTGCCAGGACATCTGCCGCCTAATTATTTTCCCGGGCTATATGGTGAAATTCAAGCCCCTCGAACCGAGCTAACATTTTTAGGACGGCATTGCGGTAAGCTGCCATTTTTGGATCCTTGGCATCGAAGTCTCCATTTATTTGGGATATTGCGAGGTTCGAGTCCCCGCGCACCTCTAGGCATTGGATGCCCATGGATACTGCCATCCGGAGACCATGTAGAAGGGCCTCATATTTGGCTGCATTGTTGGAGTCCGTGTACATAATCTGTAGTACGTATTGAACTGTGTCTCCTGTGGGGGACGTCAAAATGACGCCAGCCCCTAGTACGGCCAACATCTTGGAGCCGTCGAAATGCATGATCCAATTTGAATATGTGTCGTACTCTTTAGGGAGTTCGGCCTCCGTCCGTTCTGCGACGAAGTCGGCCAAGACCTATGACTTGATGGCACATTATTGCAGAAGATTGAGATTGCGTCTTCCTCGCGGCAGTCCCTTAGGCTATTCTTAACTAGGAGGAATCTGGCCCAGTAATGATGTACTGTTTCATCGGGTTCTTGCCTGATTTTGGATAGATCGCTTATGTTGGGGTGGGTGGGTGGGTGGAATTAAATCTGAAGCCTCACCCCATCTAAGGCTTAGAGGCTGAGGAATTTCTGAACTCGAAAATTTGGATTCCTGGATGTTGTCTAATGAATCCAGCCCGTCGCCTAACTCTAAGTTCAGGTCTTGAGTGATATCCTCCCCTCCGCGGGTATCCGGCTTGGAGGGATCGGGAATCCAGACGTATCGAGTCCTTAAGATAGATGAAGGGTCGCCGCACTGTCCCTCTACCACGACAACATGATGGGTGACTTGGGGAGAGTTAATCTCTCTCAGATCGGTTTTAGGCCCAATCTGGTCGTAATCCGTAGCGACTCCCAGGGCGGCGAAGCGATGCAAGAGCTCGTTTATGGAGGAAAGCTCTATTGGATCTAACTGCTCGGCGAGTTCCGAGTTGACATGAAGATTGTTTTCGATGGCTCGAGAGGTCATCATCGGCACAGAAGCCAAACAGGCGGTCATAAGAAAGCCACCTAACCGGAGGGTTTGGCCGACAGCCAAAGCTCCCTTAGCAACAGTGTCGTCTTTAAAGATGGGGCGAGGCATCCTTCCTAATGGCGACGACACAGAGGAACTCTCAATGAAAGCACCAATGTCGGTGTCAAAACCGGCGGATCTCGGGTAGCGGGTCCCGAACTGTGCGTCTAGGCCGGATGGTAACAGGAGACAAGGGACACGAAGTTTTACCCAGGTTCGGGCCCTCTCGATGGAGGTAAAACCCTACGTCCTGCTTGATTAATATTGATGATATGGGTAGTACAAGAGTAGATCTACCACGAGATCGAGGAGGCTAAACCCTAGAAGCTAGCCTATGGTATGATTGTTGATATGTACGTTGTCCTACGGACTAAAACCCTCCGGTTTATATAGACACCGGATAGGGTTAGGGTTACATAGAGTTGGTTACAATGGTAGGAGATCTTCATATCCGTATTGCCAAGCTTGCCTTCCACGCCAAGGAAAGTCCCTTCCGGACACGGGACGGAGTCTTCAATCTTGTATCTTCATAGTCCAGGAGTCCGGCTGAAGGTATAGTCCGGCTATCCGAACACCCCCTAATCCAGGAGTCCCTCAGTCCCCAACACACCCAATACAATGGTAAATTGTATAGGTGCACTAGTTCGGCGAAGAGATGGTGATACACGTGCAATATGGATAGTAGATAAAGGTATTTGTAATCTGAAAATATAAAAACAGCAAGGTAACTAATGATAAAAGTGAGCGTAAACGGTATTGCAATGATAGGAAACAAGGCCCAGGGTTCATACTTTCACTAGTGTAAGTTCCCTCAACAATAATATCATAATTGGATCACATAACTATCCCTCAACATGCAACAAAGAGTCACTCCAAAGTCACTAATAGCGGAGAACGAGCGAAGAGATTATGGTAGGGTACGAAACCACCTCAAAGTTATTCTTTCCAATCAATCCGTTGGCTATTCCTATAAGTGTCACAAACAGCCCTAGAGTTCGTACTAGAATAACACCTTAAGACACAAATCAACCAAAACCCTAATGTCACCTAGATACTCCAATGTCACCTCAAGTATTCGTGGGTATGATTATACGATATGCGTCACACAATCTCAGATTCATCTATTCAACCAACACATAGAACCTCAAAGAGTGCCCCAAAGTTCCTACCGGAGAATCATGACAAAAACGTGTGCTAACCCCTATGCATAGGTTCATGGGCGGAACCTGCAAGTTGATCACCAAAACATACATCAAGTGAATCACATGGTATCCCATTGTGACCACAGATACGCATGACAAGACATACATCAAGTGTTCTCAAATCTTTAAAGACTCAATCCGATAAGATAACTCCAAAGGGGAAACTCAATTCATTACAAGAGAGTAGAGGGGGAGGAGAAACATAAGATCCAACTATAATAGCAAAGCTCGCGATACATCAAGATTGTGCCAAATCAAGAACACGAGAGAGAGAGAGAGAGAGAGAGAGAGAGAGAGATCAAACACTTAGCTACTGGTACATACCCTTAGCCCTGAGGGAGAACTACTCCCTCCTCGTCATGGAGAGCACCGGGATGATGAAGATGGCCAGCTTAATTCCTGCTCGTCCTCGAGTAGGTAAATGATAAAAATAGAATTTTTGATGCGGAGTGCTACTTGGCATAATTTCAGTTTAATTGTTCTTAATTCTGGCATGAATATTCAGATCCGAAAGATTCAAGACAAAAGTTCATATTGACATAAAAATGATAATACTTCAAGCATACCAACTAAGCAATTATGTCTTCTCAAAATAACATGGCCAAAGAAAGCTATCCCTACAAAATCATATAGTCTGGTTATGCTCTATCTTCACCACACAAAATATTTAAATCATGCACAACCCCGATGACAAGCCAAGCAATTGTTTCATACTTTTGATGTTCTCAAACTTTTTCAATCTTCACGCAATACATGAGCGTGAGCCATGGACATAGCACTATAGGTGGAATAGAATGGTGGTTGTGGAGAAGACAAAAAAGGGGAAGATGGTCTCACATCAACTAGGCGTATCAACGGGCTATGGAGATGCCCATCAATAGATATCAATGTGAGTGAGTAGGGATTGCCATGCAACGGATGCACTAGAGCTATGAAAGCTCAACAAAAGAAACTAGTGGGTGTGCATCCAACTTGCTTGCTCACAAAGACCTAGGGCATTTTGAGGAAGCCCATCATTGGAATATACAAGCCAAGTTCTATAATGAAAGATTCCCACTAGTATACGAAAGTGACAACATAGGAGACTCTCTATCATGAAGATCATGGTGCTACTTTGAAGCGCAAGTGTGGTAAAAGGATAGCAGCATTGTCCCTTCTCTCCTTTTCTCTCATTTTTTTATTTTTTTATTTTTTTATTTGGGTCTTTCTCTTTTTTGATGCCCTCTTTTTCTTTCTCTTTTTTTATTTGGTCTTCTTTGGCCTCTTTTATTTATTTTTCGTCCGGAGTCTCATCCCGACTTGTGGGGGAATCATAGTCTCCATCATCCTTTCCTCACTGGGACAATGCTCTAATAATGATAATCATCACACTTTTATTTTTCCTACAACTCAAGAATTACAACTCGATACTTAGAACAAAATATGACTCTATATGAATGCCTCCGGCGGTGTACCAGGATGTGCAATGACTCATGAGTGACATGTATGAAAGGATTATGAACGGTGGCTTTGCCACAAATACGATGTCAACTACATGATCATGCAAGGCAATATGACAATGATGGAGCGTGTCATAGTAAACGGAATGGTGGAATGTTGCATGGCAATATATCTCGGAATGGCTATGGAAATGCCATAATAGGTAGGTATGGTGGTTGTTTTGAGGAAGGTATATGGTGGGTTTATGGTACCGACGAAAGTTGCGCGGTACTAGAGAGGCTAGCAATGGTGGAAGGGTGAGAGTGCGTATAATCCATGGACTCAACCTTAGTCATAAAGAACTCACATACTTATTGCAAAAATCTATTAGTTATCGAAACAAAGTATTACGCGCATCCTCCTAGGGGGATAGTTTGGTAGGAAAAGACCATCGCTCATCCCCGACCGCCACTCATAAGGAAGAAAATCAATAAATAAATCATGCTCCGACTTCATCACATAACGGTTCACCATACGTGCATGCTACGGGAATCACAAACTTCGACACAAGTATTTCTCAAATTCACAACTACTCAACTAGCATGACTCTAATATCACCATCTCCATATCTTAAAACAATTATCAAGTATTAAACTTCTCATAGTATTCAACACACTCATAAGAGAATTTTTTTATTCTTGAATACCTAGCATATTAGGATTTTAAGCAAATTACCATGCTATTTAAGAATCTCAAAATATTCTAAGTGAAGCACTAGAGCAAATGACAAACTACTCCGAAAGATATAAGTGAAGATCAATGAGTAGTCGAATAATTATGCAACTATGTGAAGACTCTCTAACATTTAATAATTTCAGATCTTGGTATTTTATTCAAACAGGAAGCAAAGCAAAATAAAATGACATCTAAGAATAGCAAACATCATGTGAAGAAGCAAAAACTTTGGATCGACCGAAACTAACCGATAGTTGTTGAAGAAGAAAGGTGGGATGCCAACCGGGGCATCCCCAAGCTTAGATGCTTGAGACTTCTTGAAATATTATCTTGGGATGCCTTGGGAATCCCCAAGATTGAGCTTTTGTGTCTCCTTAATTCCTCTCATATCACGGTCTCCCTAAATCTCAAAAGCTTCATCCACACAAAACTCAACAAGGACTCATGAGATAAGTTAGTATAAACCATTGCAAAAACCTTATCATACTCTACTGTAGCAAATCACTAAAATTATTATTCAATATTGCATACTAAATGCCTCTGCATATTTAATAGTCCTATCCTCAAATCGAATCATTAAATAAGCAAACATATGCAAACAATGCAAACATAACAGCAATCTGCCTAAACAGGATAGTCTGTAAAGAATGCTGCAACATCCATACTTCACTAGCTCCAAAAATTATGAAATAAAATTCCCACTGTAGTAAATTTATCAGAGCTTAATATGCAAAAGGTTTAAACATTTTATTACATTCTGACTTTTCTAGGGAATTATTGCAACAGTAAACTTTCTGTTTTCAAACAGCAACTTGTATACTTGTAACATAGGCAAAGTAAAGGCTATCAATGCCACTTTTATTGAAATAAAAGATGCAAAACATTATTCTAAATAACAGCAAGAAAATCCTAACAAAATAAATTGACGCTCCAAGCAAAACACATATCATGTGGCGAATAAAAATATAGCTCCAAGTAAAGTTACCGATGAACTAAGACGAAAGAGGGGATGCCTTCCGGGGCATCCCCAAGCTTAGGCTCTTGTCTATCCTTGAATATTACCTTGGGGTGCCTTGGGAATCCCCAAGCTTAGGCTCTTACTACTCCTTATTCCATAGTCCATCGAATCCTTACCCAAAACTTGAAAACTTCACAACACAAAACTTAACAGAAAACTCGTAAGCTCCGTTAGCGAAAGAAAACAAAAGACCACTTCAAGTTACTGTAATGAACTCATTATTTATTTAAATTGGTGTTAAACCTACTGTATTCCAACTTATCTATGGATTATAAACTATTTTACTAGCCATAGATTCATCAAAATAAGCAAACAACACACGAAAAACAGAATCTGTCAAAAACAGAACAGTCTGTAGTAATCTGTAGATAGCGCAAGATCTGGAACCCCAAAAATTCTAAAATAAACTGCTGGACGTGAGGAATTTATCTATTAATCATCTGCAAAAAGAATTAACTAAATATCACTCTCCAACTAAAAATGACAGCAATTCTCGTGAGCGCTAGAGTTTCTGTTTTTTACAGCATGATCGCAAAGACTTTCCCCAAGTCTTCCCAAAGGTTCTACTTGGCACAAACACTAATTAAAAGCATAAAACCACATATAAACAGAGGCTAGATGAATTATTTATTAATAAACAGGAACAAAAAGCAAGGAACTAAAATAAAATTGGGTTGCCTCCCAACAAGCGCTATCGTTTAACGCCCCTAGCTAGGCATGATGATTTCAACGATGCTCACATAGAAGATAAGAATTGTAACATAAAGAGAGCATCATGAAGAATATTACTAGCACATTTAATTCTAACCCACTTCCTATGCATAGGGATTTTGTGATCAAACAACTTGTGGGAACAAGAATCATCTTGCATAGGAAGGTAAAACAAGCATAACTTCAAAGTTTTAAGCACATAGAGAGGACACTTGATATTATTGCAATTCCTACAAGCATATGTTCTCTCATAATAATTTTCAGTAGCATCATGAATGAATTAAACAATATAAATATCACATAAAGCATTATTTTCATGATCTACAAGCATAGAAATTTTATTACTCTCCACATAAGCAAAATTCTTCTCTTGAATAGTAGTGGGAGCAAACTCAACGAAATAACCATCATGTGAGGCATAATCCAATTGAAAACTAAAATCATGATGACAAGTTTCATGGTTATAATTATTCTTTAAAGCATACGTGTCATCACAATAATCATCATCGATAGGAGGCATGCTTTCATCATAATAAATTTTCTCATCAAAACTAGGGGGACTAAAAATATCATCTTCATCAAACATAGCTTCCCCAAGCCCATGGCTTTGCATATCATTAGCTTCATAGATATTCAAGGAATTCATACTAACAACATTGAAAGCATGCTCATAATTCAAATATTTAGTGCCAAACATTCTAATGCATTCTTCTTCTAGCACTTGAGCACAATTATCGGAATCCTTATTCTCACGAAAGACATTAAAAAGGTGAAGCGTACGAGACAAACTTAATTCCATTTTTTTGTAAATTTCTTTTAGAAACTAAACTAGTGATAAAACAAGAAACTAAAAGACTCGATTGCAAGATCTAAAGATATACCTTCAAGCACTCACCTCCCCGGCAATGGCGCCAGAAAAGAGCTTGATGTCTACTACACAACCTTCTTTTTGTAGAAGTTGTTGGGCCTCCAAGTGCAGAGGTTTGTAGGACAGTAGAAAATTTCCCTCAAGTGGATGACCTAAGGTTTATCAATCCGTAGGAGGCATAGGATGAAGATGGTCTCTCTCAAGCAACCCTGCAACCAAATAACAAAGAGTCTCTTGTGTCCCCAACACACCCAATACAATGGTAAATTGTATAGGTGCACTAGTTCGGCGAAGAGATGGTGATACAAGTGAAATATGGATAGTAGATAAAGGCATTTGTAATCTGAAAATATAAAAACAGCAAGGTAACTAATGATAAAAGTGAGCGTAAACGGTATTGCAATGATAGGAAACAAGGCCTAGGGTTCATACTTTGGCTAGTGTAAGTTCCCTCAACAATAATATCATAATTGGATCACATAACTATCCCTCAACATGCAACAAAGAGTCACTCCAAAGTCACTAATAGCGGAGAACGAACGAAGAGATTATGGTAGGGTACGAAACCACCTCAAAGTTATTGTTTCCAATCAATCCATTGGGCTGTTCCTATAAGTGTCACAAACAGCCCTAGAGTTCGTACTAGAATAACACCTTAAGACACAAATCAACCAAACCCCTAATGTCACCTAGATACTCCAATGTCACCTCAAGTATCTGTGGGTATGATTATACGATATGCGTCACACAATCTCAGATTCATCTATTCAATCAACACATAGAACCTCAAAGAGTGCCCCAAAGTTCCTACCGGAGAATCACGACGAAAACGTGTGCTAACCCCTATGCATAGGTTCATGGGCGGAACCCGCAAGTTGATCACCAAAACATACATCAAGTGAATCACGTGGTATCCCATTGTGACCACAGATACGCACGACAAGACATACATCAAGTGTTCTCAAATCTTTAAAGACTCAATCCGATAAGATAACTCCAAAGAGGAAACTCAATTCATTACAAGAGAGTAGAGGGGGAGGAGAAACATAAGATCCAACTATAATAGCAAAGCTCGCGATACATCAAGATCGTGCCAAATCAAGAACACGAGAGAGAGAGAGAGAGATCAAACACATAGCTACTGGTACATACCCTTAGCCCCGAGGGAGAACTACTCCCTCCTCGTCATGGAGAGCACCGGGATGATGAAGATGGCCACCGGAGAAGGATTGCCCCCTCCGGCAGTGTGCCGGAACGTGTCTAGATTGGCTTTCGGTGGCTACGGAGGCTTCTAGCGGCGGAACTCCCGATATATTGTGCTCACGGATGTTTTAGGGTATATGGAGATATATAGGCGGAAGAAGTACATCAGGGGGGCCACGAGGGGCGCACGAGGGTGGAGGGCGCGCCCAGGGGGGGTGGTGGGCGCGCCCCCCTGCCTCGTGACCTCCTCGCAGATCCCCAGACGTGCACTCCAAGTCTTCTGGGCTTCTTTCCTTCCAAAAATGAGTTCCGTGAAGTTTCATGTCAATTGGACTCCGTTTGATTTTCCTTTTCTTCGAAACCCTAAAACAGGGTAAAAAAATAGAAACTAGCACTGGGCTCTTGGTTAATAGGTTAGTCCCAAAAATGATATAAAAGTGTATAATAAAGCCCATAACCATTCAAAACAGTAGATAATATAGCATGGAGCAATCAAAAATTATAGATACGTTGGAGACGTATCAGCATCCCCAAGCTTAATTCCTGCTCGTCCTCGAGTAGGTAAATGATAAAAATAGAATTTTTGATGCGGAGTGCTACTTGGCATAATTTCAGTTTAATTGTTCTTAATTGTGGCATGAATATTCAGATCCGAAAGATTCAAGACAAAAGTTCATATTGACATAAAAATGATAATACTTCAAGCATACCAACTAAGCAATTATGTCTTCTCAAAATAACATGGCCAAAGAAAGCTATCCCTACAAAATCATATAGTCTGGTTATGCTCTATCTTCACCACACAAAATATTTAAATCATGCACACCCCTGATGACAAGCCAAGCAATTGTTTCATACTTTTGATGTTCTCAAACTTTTTCAATCTTCACGCAATACATGAGCGTGAGCCATGAACATAGCACTATAGGTGGAATAGAAAGGTGGTTGTGGAGAAGACAAAAAAGGGGAAGATGGTCTCACATCAACTAGGCGTATCAACGGGCTATGGAGATGCCCATCAATAGATATCAATGTGAGTGAGTAGGGATTGCCATGCAACGGATGCACTAGAGCTATGAAAGCTCAACAAAAGAAACTAGTGGGTGTGCATCCAACTTGCTTGCTCACGAAGACCTAGGGCATTTTGAGGAAGCCCATCATTGGAATATACAAGCCAAGTTCTATAATGAAAGATTCCCACTAGTATATGAAAGTGACAACATAGGAGACTCTCTATCATGAAGATCATGGTGCTACTTTGAAGCGCAAGTGTGGTAAAAGGATAGTAGCATTGTCCCTTCTCTCTTTTTTTCCCATTTTTTTTTATTTTTATTTTTTTATTTTTTATTTGGGCCTTTCACTTTTTTTATGCCCTCTTTTTCTTTCTCTTTTTTTATTTGGGCTTCTTTCGCCTCTTTTATTTATTTTTCATCCGGAGTCTCATCCTGACTTGTGGGGGAATCATAGTCTCCATCATCCTTTCCTCACTGGGACAATGCTCTAATAATGATAATCATCACACTTTTATTTTTCCTACAACTCAAGAATTACAACTCGATACTTAGAACAAAATATGACTCTATATGAATGCCTCCGGCGGTGTACCAGGATGTGCAATGACTCATGAGTGACATGTATGAAAGGATTATGAACGGTGGCTTTGCCACAAATACGATGTCAACTACATGATCATGCAAGGCAATATGACAATGATGGAGCGTGTCATAGTAAACGGAACGGTGGAATGTTGCATGGCAATATATCTCGGAATGGCTATGGAAATGCCATAATAGGTAGGTATGGTGGCTGTTTTGAGGAAGGTATATGGTGGGTTTATGGTACCGACGAAAGTTGCGCGGTACTAGAGAGGCTAGCAATGGTGGAAGGGTGAGAGTGCGTATAATCCATGGACTCAACATTAGTCATAAAGAACTCACATACTTATTGCAAAAATCTATTAGTTATCGAAACAAAGTATTACGCGCATCCTCCTAGGGGGATAGTTTGGTAGGAAAAGACCATCGCTCGTCCCCGACCGCCACTCATAAGGAAGACAATCAATAAATAAATCATGCTCCGACTTCATCACATAATGGTTCACCATACGTGCATGCTACGGGAATCACAAACTTCAACACAAGTATTTCTCAAATTCACAACTACTCAACTAGCATGACTCTAATATCACCATCTCCATATCTTAAAACAATTATCAAATAGTGGCGCTGGATGTTGACAAGATTCGGGCATTTCAAGCCCGAAACCTTGAGCGCTTTTAGATCGTTGGTGGTGTCCACCGCAGCGAAACTGTAGTCGGAGCTATTGATAAACCTGGAGAAATGCTCGCAAGGCGTTGTGGCCTGGTAGTAGATGAAGGTAAATGGCTGCAGGAATAAAAAGGGGCCGTGCGCCGTGGATTCTCGACGTGTCCGCATGGCACTTTTTGTAGCGGGTAACTGCATCGTCATGCCGCGCCTGGTGCAACCGCATGCACACGAACGTTCATGACCGTGCACCAGCCCCAAACACTGGCAGCGCACATGGAGGGACGAGGGCAGAGCACCCAAAGGGACGCAAGAGCAATGCGCGTGCGGCGGGACGCGAGCAGAGTGCGCCGCGGCCGCCTGAACCGCAAGCAACCACATGCATAGAGCAGTTGAACACGCAGGAAATGGTCGCCTACAAGCCGGCGACAGCTGCGTAGAGAGCGGCCGTGTTCTACCACCTCCGTCTAATCTATAGTCCCCTTTATATTCCGTGCCATACTTTGCCCTCATATTTAACCAACAAAATGTTAATGCATGTTATAAAAATTATATAATTGGAAACTATGTTCAAATATGAATCCAACTATATAATCTTTGGCGACATGCATTCATATTTTATTAGTTAAATCATACTTATAAACCAGGATGGGGGTATAGTTGGTAATTAAATCGCAAATGTTTTTTTATTAACCGTAGGTGTACGTGGCCTTTCGCCCTCCTCTCGCACGTCTTGTCACCCCGCTGCCGCAGACGGCTTACAGCACAAGCTTGCACAGCGCGCGGGGGCGTTCATTTGGCCAAACGGTGGTGCCAATGAATCGTCGGTGAGCTCATTCCTGCGCAACCTCGCAGGTTCCCGCGCAAGCTTCTCCCTGACTCAGTGAAATCCCCCAAAATCCCAATGCTTACCGACCTGCTATAAAAACCCTCACGACCGGCGAGTCCTGTGTCGCATTTTCCCCTCCCTCCCTGTACCTTATCTCGTCTGCTTCTCCCACAATCGCCAATGGCACTGGTTCGTCGTCGTCGCTCAGCCACTCCGCCATCATCAGAAGACAACTCCATCTGGGTGGCTACACCGCGGCGGCGGCGCAGTCCCAGGCGTAGTGTAGTGCGTGTGGCGTCCCCATTGGGTGTGCGCGGAACACCCACCATACGCTCCGCCGCCGGTGCCCATCGGTAGCTGTTGCCGGCCGCCGTTGCCGCCACACCACCGTCAAAAGCCAGGGCCATCGCCCGCTCCGCCGCTGTGGCCTGAAGGCGGAAGGTGGCCGTCGTGGCCACCACCCCACTGTCAGCCACCGTGGCCATCACTCGCTCCGCCACGGCGGCCCGAAGGCGAGAGGTCGTGGTCGTGGATGCCACCCCATCGCCGGCCATCATGGCCGCCATCCCACCGTCGACCACCGGGGTAATCACCCACTCCGCCACCGCCACCCGAAGACGGGAGGCGGAGGTGGATGCCCGCCGGGGTCATCACCCGCTCCGTCACCATTGAACTGTTTGTATAAATTAAGAACGGCTGCTTAATCTATGAATGAAGTCTATGCTTAATTACTGAATTTTAGTTGTAAAAATTAGATACTGCTAGTGATTTTGAGCTTCATATTTTGACAAATCACAGTGTTACAAGGTTGACAAATGGCAATGTTACTAGATCAACAAATGTCAATCTTTCCAGTTTGACAAATGGTAACATACCCAATATGACAAATGAAAATCGCACCAAATTGTTTGTAAGTTGTTGCACACGGGTCATCCAAAAGAACCATTTGCGTTGAAGAGATGCACAAATCCTGCTCTCACTTTGAATCATGTCGTC
>NC_041390.1:400803712-400830551 GCF_002162155.2 Triticum dicoccoides | reverse complement strand
TGAGAGGTAGCATTCGACAACGACGTCCCATGCCACTGAGGGGGCGTGCGCACGGAGAGGAAGGTGGGCGACCATGGAAGTAAAAGGGCTCGCTTCCCAGTGAGCCTGCGCAGCGTACAACTCACACCCTTCCTAGTGAGCCTGCGCATTCGAGGATAGCTTGCACTCCTCTCGGTCAGCCTATGCACCGGACTGCGCTCACACGCCTCCCGTTCAGTCAAGGTCAAGCAACTGTCCGCACATCACCTCCTACATCCATTAAAACCAAGAGGCGTCACGTGGATGGTTAACAGAACGCACAGGGTTTGAATTATACAAACGTTTGAGATATTAAAGTGGCAACTATTTTTTCAAAATGCCTTTGTTGGCCGTCATTATTCGAGTGCACCTTCTCTCAAAATGGACACGGAAAATACCACAACATGTCGGGTGCCATTCCATGATAGCATGCCGAGTTTCATGAATTTCAGACGAGTTTTGGATTTACTAGAATTTAAAAATAAAGCATCTCAACGTTTTGCCAGCAATCAACGGTGCCATGGTGTTTGAAATTCATTCCCATTTCTTGCATGGGACCTAAGCATGCACCCAAGGACATAGATTTGATTTTTCAACCAATTTATATGCACTGGAGCATGTGCATGTAGTTCAATTTGAATTGTGCACATAAATGCATTGAAAACTCAGTTAATGCATAAAAATGTCCAAACGAACCCCGAAAAATCACAAAAATTGACACAATACTCCTGTTGTTCTATGTTGACATGAGAAAAAAAAATTGAAAGCAATAAGAGGCAATGGATATCGTTTCATCCCCAAAGGTGGGACGTTCCCTACCGAAACCATCATGCTTTTTGTGAGAAGCTCTGGTTTGTGAGAAGCATATACCCAGACCTGCCCCAAATGGGACAAAAATTTTACCACGGCATGTTGATGCCGCTCCATGATAGCATGCCAAGTTTCATGAATTTCAGATGAGTTTTGGATTTACTAGAATTTAAAAACCAGGCATCTCAATGTTTTGCCGGCAATTAACGGTGCCCTGGTGTTTTAAATCCATTCCCATTTCTTGCATGGGACCTAAGCATGCACCCAAGGACACATATTTGATTTTTCAACCAATTTATATGCACTGGAGCATGTGCATGTAGTTCAAATTTGAATTATGCACATAAATGCATTGAAAAATCAGTTAATGCATAAAAATGTCCAAATGAACCCCAAAAAATCACAAAAATTGACACAACACTCCTGTTGTTCTATGTTGACACGAGAAATTTTTTGGAAGCAATAAGAGGCAATGGATATCGTGGGACGTTCCCTACCGAAACCATCACGCTTGTTGGGAGAAGCTCTGGTTTGTGAGAAGCATATACCCAAACCTGCCCCAAATGGGACAAAATTTTTACCACGACATGTTGATGCCGCTCCATGATAGCATGCCAAGTTTCATGAATTTCAGACGAGTTTTGGATTTACTAGAATTTAAAAACCAGACATGTCAATGTGTTACCGGTAATCAACAGTGCCCTAGTGTTTGAAATTCATTCCCATTTCTTGCATGGGACCTAAGCATGCACCCAAGGACACAAATTTGTTTTTTCAACCAATTTATATGCACTCGAGCATGTGCATCTAGTTCAAATTTAAATTATGCACATAAATGCATTGAAAACTCAGTTAATGCATAAAAATGTCCAAACGAACCCCAAAAATCAGAAAAGTTGACACACCACTCCTCTTGTTCTATGTTGACACGAGAAATTTTTTGGAAGCAATAAGAGGCAATGGATATCATTTCGTCCCACGTTCCCTATCGAAACCATCATTCTTGTTGTGGGAAGCTCTGGTTTGTGAGAAGCATATACCCAAACCTGCCCCAAATGGGACAAAAAATTTACCACGGCATGTTGATGCCGCTCCATGATAGCATGCCAAGTTTCATGAATTTTAGACGAGTTTTGGATTTACTAGAATTTAAAAAGCAGGTATCACAATGTTTACGGCCGAGTGACAGTGGGAGGGTGTTTGACATTAATTCCCGTTTGTTGCATGGGACCTAAGCAGGCAACCAAGGACACAGATTTGAATTTTCAACTAATTTATATGCATTAGAGCATGTGCCTATAGTTCAAATTTGAATTATGCACCTGAATGCACAGAAAACTCAGTTAATGTATAAAAATCCAAGCGAACCCCGAAAAATCCCAAAAATTAACACAACACTCCTGTTCTTCTATGTTAACACTAGGAAAAAATTGAAATCGGGAAGAGGCAACGTATATTGTTTCGTCTAGAAAGGTGAAACGTTCCCTACCGAAACCATCACACTTGTTGTGAGAAGCTCCGGTTTATGAGAAGCTTATACCCAAACCTGCCCCAAATGGGACACAATTTTTACCATGACATGTTGATGCTGCTCCATAATAGCATGCCAACTTTCATGAATTTCAGACAAATTTTGGATTTACCAGAATTACAAAAGCAAGTACGTCGATGTTTGCCGAAGAGCCACGGTGCCGTGGTGTTCGAATTTCATCCCCATTTCTTGCATGGGAGATAAGCATAAACCCATGGACACGTATATGATTTTACAACCCATGTTAGTGCACCGGAGCATGTGCATGTAGTTTAATTTTGAATTGTGCACCTGAAATGGCTAGAAAACCAATTTAATGTATAAAATGTTCAAACAAACCCTAAATAATTCCAATTCTTTTATGACACACATATAATTGCATGTTCACTCCAGATAAAAGGTCTAGCAATTCAAAACCGTCCATTACCGCTGTGACCCCATTATGTAATTCAAATCAAGATGAAAAATCAAGTAGATCGCACACAGTTTATTATCATCAACCGTGTGAGATGCAACACAAAATATCCTGGAGCACCGTCGGTGTATAGTACGCCTATGGCTTACGCGAGAAGATGCATCGGTTATAGTCCACAGCTGGCGTCTCAAGCACACTAGCTCGCTCCCCAAATATCATTTCACTGTTCAATCGTTGTCGGTGAAAGATGGGCACGTGGACCCGCATCGTGAGGGCAACTTTGGTGGCCCACCCCGGCGAGAGCACGGCCGCAGCCGCCATGCGCGCGCTAACAAGGTGCATGAGCGCGGCCGCAATCTGCGCCCTGGCGGCCATGGCAGCCCAAACAGCCACTGTTGCTTCTCAGGTGGCGGCAGCAACATCTGGCTCAAGGATAACAACTGGCGAGAGCGGCACAACAGCTGCCCGTTCCACAGCGGCGACCTTAGCCCTGATGGAGGCCGGCCACGACCATGTTGAGGCCGCCCACGCCCAGCTCCTGGCGGTCACCGCACAAATCGAACGAAGCTTCTCCGACAATGGTTGGCAACCCACGGCCAAAGAGCTGGCAATCGCCAAGTGCGTTTGAGTAGTTGTCCGTTCCTCCACCGCATACCTTGCGACGACGGAGCCCGTCCAAGCCCAGATCGCGTCCGCCCATGCCCAGCTTGTGGTGGCCTTTTCCAAAGAGATGGCGGACACAGATGGCAAGATGCTTGCCAAGTATGGTGCGATGGATGCTAGGGAGCCCCTTCCCCAGGAGACCGTCAGGCGCGAGCTGGACATGGAGGCGGCGTCGGAGATCGACGAGCACCAGCCGTAGTAGTACTCTTTGTTTTGTTTAATTAAGAGCACCGGTCTTTGATTTGTTAGAGTAATGTTTAGGTCAGCTAGCTCTGTTTAATTGCTGAACTTGCTCGATTAAGAAGTGTGGGTGTGCTGTAGTCTCCTTTGTGTACCCAATTTATGCAATGACGTGGATGACCACTGTAACCATGGAAATTTGAACCAAAATTTTTGACATTCAAACTCATCACACACGGGTTAAGCTATCTGAATCGTTTGTGATGTTCACATATCATACAAAGTTCTGAATAAGGGACCGTGTCTGATGACACTTTGCGCGCTAGTTTTTTCGCTGAAGCGATTCTAAATTTTCGGCTTCCATGGAAATATCTACCTCCCCGCCCCCTTACCAAAAGCCACATTTCCCCTGTTTTCGCTTTCCTTTCCAAGTTGAAACCTTCACTCCTTGCTTGCAGCGCCGCCTCCTCGTCGGCGACCCTCCTTCATGCTGCTCGGCCTCGTCTATCCAGGCAGGTAATCCACACCCGACCCCATCCTCCTCCTCCTTCCACATCCCATATGCCCCGAATGCCGGCGCGAGCACGACAACTTCCACCCAAATCACCGACCCCTCCACCAAATAAGCGCGGCCCTAAGCCATGGTGCATGCAGTATAGCCAGGATCTCAAGGAGCATTTGGCAGTGGAGAAGCAAATCGTGGCCGCACACGCGGGTGAGGTCGTGATGGCTGCCATTCGTGCCGACCCCTAGATCTTGGAGGAGCACCTTGCCATTTGCTAGCTACGCCGGTTAAGCATGCTCGATTTACCCGTTGCGTGTGCTGCTCCTGTCTTTCCTTCACAAATTCTAGTGAATTGTGCTATCTAATTTTACCATGCAATCTATTGCTCTAGTGTATATGTTCTATATGTCATGCAGTGTGGTGCTCATTTATTAACTGTTTTGTTAATTAGTAGTCGTCTTCAGTTAACTGTTTGGTTCAATTATGCAAATGTGATGTTCAATTCTTCAGGCTGCAATTTTGTATTGTCTTCCATGTGAGAAATAAATTGAATTTATCTTTACAAAATACATGAGAACCGAATATAATTGCTATATTTCCAAGTTGTCAAGCATGCTTAGTTTGGTTATACATTGTGCAATGTGGTGCTCAATTAACGTTTGGTTCATTTGTGTTGTGGTGTTTAGTTAACTATTTGGTTCAATTCTGCAATGCGATGTTCAATAGTTGTGGGTGCATTCTGTTATTGTATACCATGTGAGGAATAATTTGAATTTGGCTGTAGTAAATACATGGGAAATAAATACAATTGCTACAATTGACTGTAGTTAACTGTTTGGTTAACTGTCTGACCTTCTATTATGAGTATGTTATATTGTGCAATGTGGTGCCCAGTTAATGTTGGTTCATTTGTTGTGGTGTTTAGTTAACTGCTTGGTTTAATTCTGCAATGTGATGTCCAATTGTCATGGGTAGAATTTTGTATTGTTGTGCATGTGAGGAATTAATCGAATTTGGCTGTACTTAATACATGGAAACATATGCAACTGCTATATTTCCTAGTTCTTAATCATGCTTGGTTTGGATAAATGGGTTTTCCATGTGGCTTGAATTAATCGGATGAATCTGCAATGTGCTTATTTTTCATCAACATATTTTACTGATAGCATGCGAACCCTTACTTAACCTGATGACTAACTACCTTATATGTGTTGCAGGGAAACAATGGGAAGCACTGAGGTTTACAATCGAGGTTAGCACATGCATGGTCTGTTGTCTAATAGCACATTATTGTGCAATTGCAGGAACCATTCTAATGTTTTGGTTTTTAACAATTTGGTCTTGCACATGTAGGTCCTGCTGTCACAGGTTTGACCCACTGTTCGATCCTTTTTGCATATGGGGAAATGAGTTGTCCATGAATATCAATCAAATCAAGAAACTTAGAAAGATTGTTAGGATAAAGAAAGTGGTGACAGAAAACAACAAGATCTTTGTCTGCATAATGAATAAGACATCAGTTCACTACAAGATGGTACTAACTATTATACCTTGCCTTTTTTTATTCCTTTGCCCCATTTCCAATATAGAGAAGATATTTATGCACATCCTTGTTTTCAGGCCTTTCCAAAGCAGTTCACTGATGATTACCTCTCAACCCACCTCTATGGTCAGGAGGTGAGGAAGGTTTTCATACAACACCCACGGTTCAATATTGAAGTGTTCCTGAGAGGATGAAGGACGGACGGTCAATCATTCATAGGCACTGGCCTAAAGTTGCAAAGACCTTCAACATGAATGAAGGCTCAATATTCGCCTTCCGCTTCAGCAGATTTCCAGATGAGATGCATCTGTCTATATACCATCTATGATGCTAATTTCGAAAGGTCCTACATGTTGCATGTGAAACTTGGTGCTGGTGCAGTTGTGTAATGGGGTAGCTGAGTGCTGAAGTTATATCATGTTGTACTATGATGTATTTCAATTATGAAACTATGCTTCCTTAATATGGAAATAAAATATATTATGTGCTTAATATGGATGTCAATTAGATTAATAAATGGATTATTAATAATTAGGCAATTAACCTGCTAATGGCAAATTAGCCTGCTAATTGGGTTTTGCTATTGCAAACGGTTGTTGAAAAAATACCATGGGCAATGACCTCAGGCAACGCACACAGTTTCTAGGAATAAACTGTGTTGGATCAATGAACAATCACACATGAATTTCTCTTGAAAACTGTTTGCATTAGGCCACCTTGCGCAAACGCTTACCACATAAAAATTATGTGTGATGGACAGCCTTTGCCGCATAGTTTCTTCTACGGACCTTGTGTGATACATTCAATAACGCAAACAATTTAATGGGAAAATTGTGTGTCATGTACCTGTGAACAGAAACGTTTTACTTGGAGCGACTGTGGGGATGTACATACGAATGGAAACGTTTAGCGGGGACTGACTGTGTGGGATGTACTTGTGACCGGAAACAATTTCGTCGCATAATTGTATTTTTTAAGCTCTACTGTATGTATTTCTATATTTGAGCACTCGCCGGTCGCACACGACCTCATTTTGCCGAGCGTGTGTGCCTGTGGGAAGGACCCCCCTATCGCCCACACTCACTAGGCGATGGTTCCAAATGCCATCGCGGAAAGGGGTTAAAACCATTTGTATAGGACCGATGCATACCAGTGTTTGCCTCAAAAGGATTGGGCTACCTTGTTGCACTTTTGCTACTATTATCTTTACTTGCTCGTTACAAATTACCTTGCTATCAAACTACTCTGCTACTTAAAATTTCAGAACCTGCAGACATTACCTTTCTAGAAACCACTTGTCATTTCCTTCTGCCCCTCGTTGGGTTCAACACTCTTACTTATCGAAAAGAGCTACAATTGATCCCCTATACTTGTGGGTCATCAAGGCTATTTTCTGGCGCCGTTGCCGGGGAGTGAAGCGCCTTTGGTAAGGAAACATTTATATAGTGTGCTGAAATTTCTTGTCACTTGTCACTATGGAAAACAATCCTTTGAGGGGTTTGTTTGGGGTATCTTCACCTCGTCTGGAACCACAATTAGCTACCCCTCCACCTACTGCACCTACTGAAAATATTGAATATGAAATTCCTTTGGGTATGATAGAATAATTGCTAGCTAATCCTTATGCACGAGATGGAACCGAACATCCTGATATGCACTTGATATATGTAGAACAAATTTGGGGATTGTTTAAGCTTGCAGGTTTACCCAGGGATGAAGTTATGAAAAAGGTTTTCCCTTTATCTTTTAAGGGAAAAGCATTGGCATGGTATAGGCTATGCGATGGTATTGGATCTTGGAATTGGAATGTATGAAATTGGAGTTCCACCAAAAAAATTATCCTATGCATCCAGTTCATCATGATCAGAATTATATATATAATCTTTGGCCTCGTGAAGGACAAAGTATTGCTCTAGCTTGGGGGAGGCTTAAGTCAATGTTACATTCATGCCCCAATCATGAGCTCTCAAGAGAAATTATTATGTAGAACTTTTATGCGCGACTTTCTCATAATGATCAAACCATGCTTGATACTTCTTGTGCTGGTTCTTTTATGAAGAAGACTATTGATTCCGGTGGGATCTTTTGGAAAGAATTAAACGCAACTCTGAAGATTGGGAACTCGACAAAGGTAAAGAGTCAGGTATTAAACTTAAGTATGATTGTGTCAAATCTTTTATGGATATCAATGCTTTTTAAAAGTTTAGCACTAAATACGGACTTGACTCTGAGATAGTAGCCTCCTTTTGTGAATCATTTGCTACTCATGTTGATCTCCCTAAAGAGAAGTGGTTTAAATATCACCCACCTATTAAAGAATAAATTAAATAACCGGTACCGGTTAAAGAAGAAACTATACTTTATAATGTTGATCCAGTTGTTCCTTCTGCTTATATTGAGAAACCACCTTTCCCTGTTAAGATAAAGGAACATGCTAAAGTTTCAACTATGGTTGAAAAAAGGTATATTAGAACACCTAAACCTGATGAACAAATTAAAGTACAACCTAATATTGCTATGGTTAAAGATCTCTTGGAAGAAGATATGGATGGGCATGTTATTTACTTTTGTGAAGAAGCTGCTAGAATTGCCAAACGTGATAAAAAAGATAAACATAGAACTGTTGTTGGTATGCCTGTCATCTCAGTTAAAATAGGAGATCACTGTTATCATGGTTTATGTGACAAAGGTGCTAGTGTGAGTGTTATTCCCTACACCTTATATCAAGAAATTATGAATGACATAGCACCCACAGAAATAGAAGACATAGATGTTACTATTAAACTTGCTAATAGAGACACAATATCACCTATTAGGATTGTTAGAGATGTTGAAGTCTTGTGTGGGAAAATTAAATACCCTACTAATTTTCTTGTTCTTGGTTCCCCACAAGATGACTTTTGTCCCATTATCTTTGGTAGACCTTTCTTGAACACAGTTAATGCTAGAATAGATTGTGAGAAGCAAACTGTCGGTGTTAGTTTTGGTGATGAGTCTCATGAATTTAATTTTTCCAAGTTTAGTAGAAAGCTTCATGAAAAATAATTGCCTAGTAAGGATGAATTAATTGGTCTTGCTTCTATTGCTGTACCACCTACTGATCCTTTAGAACAATACTTGCTAGACCATGAAGATGATTTACATATGCATGAAAGAAATGAAATAGATGAATTTTTCTTTGAACAACGTCCTCTTCTTAAACACAATTTGCCTATTGAAACTCTAGTAGGCCCTCCTCCACCTAAAGGTGATGGTATGTTTGAATTAAAACAATTGCCAGACACTTTGAAATATGCTTATCTTGATGAAAAGAAGATATATCTTGTTATTATCAGTGCTAACCTTTAGAACAAGAAGAAGAAAGATTATTGAAAGTTCTAAGGAACTATTGGATATACTCTTGATGATTTAAAGGGCATTAGTAGCACTCTATGTCAGCACAAAATTAATATGGAACCTGATGCTAAACCCGTTGTTGATCACCAACGTCGGTTAAACCCAAAGATGAAAGAAGTGGTAAGAACGGAAATATTAAAACTTCTGGAAGCAGGTATAATCTATATTATAGCTGATAGTAGATGGGTAAGTCCTGTTCATTCTGTCCCTAAGAAAGGAGGTATTACTGTTGTTCCTAATGATAAGAATGAACTTATTCCACAAAGAATTGTTACAGGCTATAGAATGGTAATTGATTTTAGAAAATTAAACAAAGCAACTAGAAAATATCATTACACTCTGCCTTTTATCGATCAAATGCTTGAAAGACTATCTAAGCACACACATTTTTGCTTCCTTGATGGATATTCTGGTTTTTCACAAATACCTGTTTCTCAACCTGATCAAGAAAAGACCACTTTTACTTGTCCCTTTGGAACTTATCCTTATAGACGTATGCCTTTTGGTTTATGTAATGCACCTGCTACCTTTCAAAGATGTATGACTGCTATATTCTCTGACTTATGTGAAAAGATTGTTGAGGTTTTTATGGATGACTTTTCTTTTTATGGGAAGTATTTTGATGATTGTTTAAGCAATCTTGATCGAGTTTCGCAGAGATGTGAACAAACAAATCTTGTCTTGAATTGGGAGAAGTGCCACTTTATGGTTAATGAAGGCATTGTCTTGGATCATAAAATTTCTGAAAGAGGTATTGAAGTGGACCAAGCTAAGGTTGATGCAATTGAGAAAATGCCATGTCCTAAAGATATAAATGGTATTTGTAGTTTCTTAGGTCATGCTGGTTTCTATAGGAGATTTATCAAAGACTTCTCAAAAATTTCCAGGCCTCTTACTAGTATCTTGCAAAAGGATATTCCTTTTGTTTTTTATGATGATTGTTTAGAAGCCTTTGAAACACTCAAGAAAGCCTTAATTTCTGAACCTATTGTTCAACCACCTGATTGGAACTTGCCTTTTGAAATTATGTGTGATGCTAGTGATGCTGTTGGTGCTCTTCTAGGACAAAGAGTTGATAAGAAACTTAATGTTATTCATTATGCTAGTAAAACTCTAGACAGTGCTCAAAGAAATTATGCTACTACTAAAAAAGAATCCTCAGCAGTTGTGTTTGCTTGTGATAAATTTAGACCTTATATTGTTGATTCCAAAGTAACTGTTCACACAGACCATGCCGCTATTAAATATCTTATGGGAAAGAAAGATGCTAAACCTAGACTTATTCGATGGGTTCTCTTATTACAAGAATTTGATTTACATATCATGGATAGAAAAGGAGCTGAGAACCCAGTAGATGATAATTTTTCTAGGCTTGAAAATGTGCTTGATGACCCACTACCTATTGATGATAGTTTTCCTGATGAGCAGTTAGCTGCAATAAATGTTGCTCACAGTACTCCTTGGTATGCTGATTATGCTAATTGCATTGTTGCCAAATATTTACCACCTAGCTTTACATACCAACAAAAGAAAAAAAATCTTCTATGATTTAAGACATTACTTTTGGGATGACCCACATCTTTATAAAGAAGGAGTAGATGGTATTATTAGATATTTGTGTACCTGAGTATGAACAGGGACAAATCCTACGGAAATGTCACTCCGAAGGTTATGGAGGGACCTTGCCGGGAACTCGTGCATGTGTATGTACATGCAGAGGTGGGATGCCTCTTTAGTGTAAATACACGAGTTTTTCCCGGCAAGCTATCCTGCTGGCACCCTTTTGTCTGCCGGAGAACTGTGTCTACCAGGCAAAATACAAAGGGACCAGCCCCCTGCCAACTTCCTTTGACCAGAGGCCACTGCGACCACTCTGACTGAAGCAATGTTCAAGTCAAGAATGGGAGCACCTAAGTCTCAACAGAGTGGCGAGGTTTTCTCATGCACAAGTTATAGCTTACAGAACACTAATGGACAAGAGGTAGAACTTATCTGTTTTTGGCTTGCCGAGGATCACAATGTCGGGATGTCTCCTCAACTCCTTGTCAAAGCCAAGTTCACGGCAGGAACCTGCATCTTCATGCAGATGAGGATGAATGCAGGATGCGATCCTATCTATGTGCATATGCAAATGCTCATGAAATGCTTATGCAGTGCTCTTGGAATGCTCATGCATGCATGCAACTTGGTAGCCCCCCCCCCCACACAACGCTTCATTTAATTTCTCTTGCACAGGGTCATCGCCCTGGCTTTGTACAAGGGGTGACATGCAGCAGAGGCAAGGCCTGTACAAAAGGGTGGCTGCCGGGCAGGGCCCGACAGCCGCGTCTTACGGGTAGAACTTACGGAGATGCTCAATATTCCATGAGTTTTGCAACTGAGTGCCATCTCCGGTCTCCAGACGGACTGCGCCAGGTCTGGTGACTCATAGTACCCGGTAAGGGCCTTCCCACTTTGGCGACAACTTGTTTGTACCCTTGGTGAACTGAACGCGCCTAAGGACAAGGTCGCCTTCCTCAAAACACCGGGCGTGAACCCTGCGGCTATGATAGCGATGTAGGGCTTGCTGATAGCGTGCAACACGCATAGCAGCCCAGCGATGGTTCTCCTCGAGTAGCACAGTGTCGTCACGTCGGTGCTGATCTTGCGCTACTTCATCATAGGCAAGCACTCGAGGTGACCCGTAAATGAGTTCCGTGGGGATAACTGCTTCTGCCCTGTAGACCAGGGAGAAGGGAGTCTGCCCGGTAGCTCGGTTTGGTGTCGTTCTGAGGGACCAGAGAACTACCAGCAACTCCTCGATCCACCGCCCGTCGTGCTTCTGCAGCGTATCAAAGGTTCTTGTCTTGAGTCCCCGCAACACTTCAGTGTTCGCCCTCTCAGCTTGTCCATTGCTCCGGGGGTTTGCCATAGAGGAAAATGAGACCTTGCATCCAAGGGCATGAACATATTGCACGAAGGTGCGGCTCGTGAACTGGGAGCCTTTGTCGGTAATGATCCTTGTTGGAACTCCAAAACGACACACCAATTCTTTCAAGAACTTGATGGCTGACTGAGCAGTCACCTTTCTCACAGTAGTCACTTTCGGCCACTTTTTAAACTTGTCGATAGCAACGAACAAGAATTCAAAGCCCCCGATTGCTCGGGGGAAGGGGTCGAGGATATCGAGCCCCCAGACCAAAAATGGCCATGATAGAGGGATTGTTTGAAGAGCTTGGGCACGCAGGTGGGTTTTCTTGGAATGGAACTGATAGGCTTCACACTTGGTGACTAGCTTGACCGCATCTTGGAGGGCTGTGGGCCAATAGAATCCTTGCCGGAATGCTTTCCCAACTAATGCCCTTGATCGAACATGGGAGCTGCACATGCCTTTGTGTATCTCAGCCAACAGTTCCTTTCCTTCTTCCTGGCAGACACACTTCAATATCACATAGTTGGGCCTCCTTTTGTACAGAGTGTCATCGACAAACTGGTACATACTGGCCCTCCGGGCTACTCTTTCAGCTTCATCTTGGTCACTGGGAAGCTCTCCAGTTTGGAGGAAGTGGACTATGTGCCTTGCCCAAGTGGGAGCCCGAGGCTCGGCAACAAGGACTAGTGGAACCTCCTCTACTGCGGGAGCACATGCCTCGTTCGCGGGGTCCATGGGCCCGGCTGGAGGGTGTGGTCTGGCAGATGGCGAGGAGTTGTTTCCGGCAGGGTCTCTGCCAGGAGCGGACGGCTCTACCGGGAGAGGCTTACTGGAGTCCAACTTTCTCCTTTTTCAGGCCATTGTTGCTGGGGATACGGAGGGCTGAGTGAGATGGAGAACAGAAGTCCCTGGTTCCACAGGAAGCTTCTGTGCATGACACTTTGACAGATGATCATCTATGCTGTTTTCCACATGGGGTACGTGCTCTGTTTGCAATCCTTCAAGGAGCTCCTCCAATCTCCTCACTTCCTCGACATATGCCTCCATCAATGGACTTTGGTAATCTTTGTTGACTTGTCTCACCACAAGCTATGAATCTCCTTGAATGATCAGCCTCTTAATTCCTAGTTTTGCTGCAATCCTAAGCCCGGCAAGGAGCCCTTCATACTCTGCTGTATTGTTGGTTTCATCTTCCCAGGAAAAATGCATCTGGACGACATGTTGGGGAACACAGTAATTTCAAAACATTTCCTACGCACACGCAAGATCTATCTAGGTGATGCATAGCAACAAGAGGGGAGAGTGTTGTCCACTTACCCTCGTAGACCGTAAGCGGAAGAGTTATAACAACGCGGTTGATGTAGTCATACGTCTTCACGATCTGACTGATCCTAGCACCGAAGGTACAACACCTCCGCGATCTGCACACTTCAGCTCGCTGACGTCCCACGAACTCTAGATCCAGCTGAGTGTCGGGGAAGAGCTTCGTCAGCATGACGGCGTGATGGCGATGATGATGAAGTTATCGACGCAGGGCTTCGCGTAAGCACTACAACGATATGACCGAGGTGGAAATCTATGGAGGGGGCACCGCACATGGCTAAGAGATCAACTTGTGTCTCTATGGGGTGCCCCCTCCTCTGTATATAAAGGGGTGGAGGAGGGAAGGGCGGGCCCTCTCTATGGCGCGCCCTAGGGGGAGTCCCCCCCTTTCCATAGTAGGAGTAGGAGAGAAGGAAGGGGGATTGAGAAGGATGGAAGGGGGGTCGGCCCCCCACCCAATTCGGATTGGGCTAGGGGGGCATGCCCTCCTCCTTGGCCTTCCTCTCCTCTATTCCACTAAGGCCCATATACTCCCCAGGGGGTTCCGGTAACCCCCCGGTACACCGGTAAATGCCCGAACTCTACCGGAACCATTCCGATGTCTAAACATAGGCTTCCAATATATCGATCTTTATGTCTCGATCATTCTGAGACTCCTCGTCATGTCCGTGATCATATCCTAGACTCCGAACTACCTTCGGTACATCAAAACACATAAACTCATAATACTGATCATCACCGGACGTTAAGCGTGCGGACCCTACGGGTTCGAGAACTATGTAGACATGACCGAGACTCATCTCCGGTTAATAACCAATAGCGGAACATGGATGCTCATATTGGTTCCTACATATTCTACGAAGATCTGTATCGGTTAAACCGCATAACAACATACGTTGTTCCCTTTGTCATGGGTATGTTACTTGCCTCAGATTCGATTGTCGATATCTCAATACCTAGTTCAATCTCGTTACCGTCAAGTCTCTTTACTCGTTCCGTAATGCAACATCCCGTAACTAACTCATTAGTCACATTGCTTGCAAGGCTTATAGTGTTGTGCATTACCGAGAGGGCCCAGAGATACCTCTCCGATACATGGAGTGACAAATCCTAATCACGATCTATGCCAACTCAACAAACATCATCGGAGACACCTGTAGAGCATCTTTATAGTCACCCAGTTATGTTGTGACATTTGATAGCACACTAAGTGTTCCTCCGGTATTCAGGAGTTGCACAATCTCATAGTCATAGGAACATGTATAAGTTATGGAGAAAGCAATTGCAGTAGACTAAACGATCATCGTGCTAAGCTAACGGATGGGTCAAGTCAATCACATCATTCTCTAATGACGTAATCATGTTTATCAAATGACAACTCTTTGTCCATGGCTAGGAAACTTAACCATCTTTGATCAATGAGCTAGTCAGGTAGAGGCATACTAGTGACACTCTATTTGTCTATGTATTCACACATGTACTAAGTTTCCGGTTAATACAATTCTAGCATGAATAATAAACATTTATCATGATATAAGGAAATATAAACAACAACTTTATTATTGCCTCTAGGGCATATTTCCTTCAATCTCCCACTTGCACTAGAGTCAATAATCTAGTTCACATCGTCATGTGATTTCACACCAATAGTTCACATCTTTATGTGATTAGTTCACATCTTCATGTGACTAATACCCAAAGGGTTTACTAGAGTCAATAATCTAGTTCACATCGCTATGTGATTAACACCCAAAGAGCGATCATGTTCTGCTTGTGAGAGAAGTTCAGTCTACGGGTCTACAACATTCAGATCTGTATGTATTTTGCAAATTTCTATGTCTACAATACTCTGCACGGAGCTACTCTAGCAAATTGCTCCCACTTTCAATATGTATCTAGATCGAGACATAGAGTCATCTAGATCGGTGTAAAAAGCTTGCACCGACGTAACTCTTTACGATGAACTCTTTTATCACCTCCATAACCGAGAAATATTTCCTTAGTCCTCTAAGGATAATTTTGACCGTTGTCCAGTGATCTACTCCTAGATCACTATTGTACTCCTTTGCCAAAATCATGCTAAGGTATACAATAGGTCTGGTACACAGCATAGCATACTTTATAGAACCTATGACTGAGGCATAGAGAATGACTTTTCATTCTCTTTCTATTTTGTGCCATGGCCAGGTTTTGAGTCTTTACTCAATTTCACACCTTACAACTCAGGCAAAAACTCCTTCTTTGATTGATCAATTTTGAACTCCTTCAAAATCTTATCAAGGTATGCACTCATCGAAAGTCTTATCAAGCATCTTGATCTATCTTTATAGATCTGGATGCCCAATATGTAAGTAGCTTACAGGTAATTCTTTCTTTGAAAAACTCCTTTCAAATTCTCCTTTATGCTTTCCAGAAAATTCTACATCATTTCCGATCAACAATATGTCATTCACATATACTTATCAGAAAGGCTGTAGTGCTCCCACTCACTTTCTTGTAAATACAAGCTTCACCGCAAGTCTGTATAAAACTATATGCTTTGTTCAACTCATCAAAGCATATATTCCAACTCCGAGATGCTTGCACCAGTCCATAGATGGATCGCTGGAGCTTGCACGCTTTGTTAGCACCTTTAGGATTGCAAAACCTTCTGGTTGTATCATATACAACTCTTTTTTAATAAATCCATTAAGGAATGTAGTTTTGATATCCATTTGCCAGATTTTATAAATGCGACAACTGCTAACATGATTCGGATAGACTTTTAAGCATCGATAGGAGTGAGAAATCTCATCGTAGTCAACACCTTGAACTTGTCGAAAACCTTTTGCAACAATTCGAGCTTTGTAGATAGTAACACTACTATCAGCGCCTGTTATCCTCTTGTAGATCCATTTATTCTGAATGGCTCACCGATCATCGGGCAAGTCAATCAAAGTCCATAATTTGTTCTCATACATGGATCCCATCTCAGATTTCATGGCCTTAAGCCATTTTGCGGAATCCGGGCTAATCATCGCTTCCTCATAGTTCATAGGTTCATCATGGTCTAGTAACATGAGTTCCAGAACAGGATTACCGTACCACTCTGGTGCGGAACATACTCTGGTTGACCTACGAGGTTCGGTACTAACTTGATCTGAAGTTTCATGATCATCCTCATTAACTTCCTCACTAATTGGTGTAGGCATCACATGAACTGATTTCTGTCTCCAATTCGGGAGAAGGTACAATTACCTCATCAATTTCAACTTTCCTCCCACTCACTTCTTTCGAGAGAAACTCCTTCTCTAGAAAGGATCCACTCTTAGCAACAAAGATCTTTCCTTCAGATCTGTGATAGAAGGTGTACCTAACAATTTCTTTTGGGTATCCTATGAAGACACACTGCTTCGATTTGGGTTTGAGCTTATTAGTTCTTGCTAAACCACAATTCATACGGTGTCGTCTCAACGGATTTTAGACGGTGTCCTATTTAACATGAATACAACTGTCTCTAATGCATAACCCCAAAACGATAGTGGTAATTCGGTAAGAGACATCATAGGTTTCACCATATCTAATAAAGTACGGTTATGACGTTCAGACACACCATTACATTGTGGTGTTCCAGGTGGCTTGAGTTGCAAAACTATTCCACATTGTTTCAAATGAAGACCAAACTCGTAACTCAAATATTTGTTTCTGCAATTAGATCGTACAAACTTTATTTTCTTGTGACGATGATTTTCCACTTCACTCTGAAATTCTTTGAACTTTTCAAATGTTTCAGACTTATGTTTCATCAAGAATATATACTCATATCTGCTCAAATCATATGTGAAGGTCAGAAAATAACGATACCTGCCGCAAGCCTCAACACTCATTGGACTGCACACATCAGTATGTATTATTTCCAAGAAGTCTGTTGCTTGCTCCATTGTTCCGAAGAACGGAGTCTTAGTCATCTTTCCCACGAGGCATGTTTCGCAAGCATCAAGTGATTCATAATCAAGTGATTCCAAAAGTCAACCAGCATGGGGTTTCTTCATGCGCTTTACACCAATATGACCTAAACGGCAGTGCCACATATAAGTTGCACTATCATTATTATCTTTGCATCTTTTGGCTTCACTATTATGAATATGTGTATCACTATGATCGAGATTCAATAAACCATTTATATTGAGTGTATGACCATACAAGGTTTTATTCATGTAAATAGAACAACGATGATTCTTTGACTTAAATGAATAACCGTATTGCAATAACCATGATCCAATCATATTCATGCTCAACGCAAACACCAAATAACATTTATTTTAGGTTCAACACTAATCCCGAAGGTAAAGGGAGTGTGCGATGGTGATCTTATCAACCTTGGAATCACTTCCAACACACATTGTCACCTTGCCCTTAACTAGTCCGTGTTCATTTTGCAACTCCTGTTTCGAGTTACTAATCTTAGCAACTGAACCAGTATCAAATACCATGGGGTTACTATGAACACTAGTAAAGTACACATCAATATCATGGATATCAAATATACTTTTGTTTACTTTGCCATCCTTCTTATGCGCCAAGTATTTGGGGTAGTTCTGCTTCCAGTGACCATTCCCTTTGCAGTAGAAGCACTCAGTTTCAAGCTTAGGTCTAGCTTTGGGCTTCTTCACGGGAGTGGCAACTTGCTTGCCATTCTTCTTGAAGTTCCCTTTCTTTCCCTTGCCCTTTTACTTGAAACTAGTGGTCTTGTCAACCATCAACACTTGATGCTTTTTCTTGATTACTACCTTCGCCAATTTCAACATCGCGAAGAGCTTGGAATCGTTTCCGTTATCCCCTGCATATTATAGTTCATCATGAAGTTCTAGTAACTTGGTGATAGTGACTAGAAAACTCTGTCAATCACTATCTTATCTGGAAGATTAACTCCCACTTGATTCAAGTGATTGTAGTACTCAGACATTCTGAGCACATGCTCACTAGCTGAGCTATTCTCCTCCATCTTGTAGGCAAAGTACATGTTAGAGGTCTCATACCTCTTAACACGGGCATGAGTCTGAAATACCAATTTCAGCTCTTGGAACATCTCATATGCTCCGTGGCGTTCAAAACATTTTTGAAGTCCCGGTTCTAAGCCGTAAAGTATGGCGCACTAAAACTATCAAGTAGTTATCATACCGAGCTTGTCAAACGTTCATAACATCTACATCTGCTCTTGCAAAAGGTCCATCACCTAGCGGTGCATCAAGGACATAATTCTTCTGTGCAGCAATGAGGATAATCCTCAGATCACAGAGCTAGTCCGCATCATTGCTACTAACATCTTTCAACATAGTTTTCTCTAGGAACATATCATAAATAAAATGGGGAAGCTATACGCGAGCAATTGATCTACAACATAGATATGCAAATACTATCAGGACTAAGTTCATCATAAATTTAAGTTCAATTAATCATATTACTTAAGAACTCCCACTTAGATAGACATCCCTCTAGTCATCTAAATGATCACGTGATCCATATCAACTAAACCATGTCTGATCATCACGTGAGATGGATTAGCTTTCAATGGTGAACATCACTATGTTGATCATACCTACTATATGATTCACGTTCGACCTTTCGGTCTCAGTGTTCCAAGGACATATCTGCATATGCTAGGCTCGTCAAGTTTAACCCGAGTATTCTGCATGTGCAAAACTGGCTTGCACCCGTTGTATGTGAACGTAGAGCTTATCACACCCGATCATCACGTGGTGTCTCAACACGAAGAACTGTCGCAAGGGTGCATACTCAGGGAGAACACTTATACCTTGAAATTTTAGTAAGGGATCATCTCATAATGCTACCGTCATACTAAGCAAAATAAGATGCATAAAAGATAAACATCATATGTAATCAAAATATGTGACATGATATGGCCATCATCATCTTGCGCCTTTGATCTCCATCTCAAAAGTACCATCATGATCTCTATCGTCACTGGCATGACACCATGATCTCCATCATCTTGATCTTTATCAACGTGTCATAACATGGTCGTCTCGCCAACTATTGCTTTTGCAACTATTGCTATGGCATAGCGATAAAGTAAAGCAATTATATGGCGCTTGCATCTTATGCGATAAAGAGACAACCATAAGGCTCTTGCCAGTTGCCGATAACTTTAACAAAAACATGATCATCTCATATAACAATTTATATAATCACGTCTTGACCATATCATATCACAACATGCCCTGCAAAAACAAGTTAGATGCCCTCTACTTTGTTGTTGCAAGTTTTACATGGCTGCTATGGGTTTAGCAAGAACCGTTCTTACCTACGCATCAAAAACCACAACACGGTATAGTGATTGCTTTTTGATCTTCAGAAAGAACCCTTTTCATTGAATTCGATTCAACTAAAGTTGGAGAAACTGACACCCGCTAGCCACCTGTGTGCAAAGCACGTCGGTAGAACCAGTCTCATGAATGCGGTCATGTAATGTCGGTCCGGGCCGCTTCAACCAACAATACCGCTGAATCAAGAAACAAATAGCGATGGCAAGCAATATGTATATACCCACGCCCACAACACCTTTGTGTTCTACTCTTGCATATAACATCTACGCATAGACCTGGCTCGGATGCAACTGTTGGGGAACGCAGTAATTTCAAAAAAAAATCCTACGCACACGCAAGATCAATCTAGGTGATGCATAGCAATGAGAGGGGTGAGTGTTGTCCACGTACCCTCGTAGACCGTAAGCAGAAGCGTTATGACAACGCGGTTGATGTAGTCGTACGTCTTCACGATCCGACCGATCCTAGCACCGAAGGTATGGCACCTCCGTGATATCACTACAAAAAATACACTTCTGTGATGATACGTGTTTGTCACAGTAGGTCGCGTTTTCTGTCATGCATGTACATCCATGACGATTTTATGAAAGAATCAAGATAGTCATACCTGTGTTGTCGTAGAAGTGTTCCATGACATTACCAAAATTATCATCACGGAAGTGTCCACTTCCATGACGATAAATCGCGTGTCACAGAAGTGCTTTCGTCAAGGGTGACCGACATGTGGAATCCACTGTAACGGAACGCCGTTAAGCTATCGGGTCGGGTTTTGGATCCGATAACCCGTTAACAACCCCGACCAATGGGGATTTTCCATGTGTAAAATCATAATTGGCTGGAGGAAACACGTGTCGGCTCATCGCTGGGACAGATGTCATCCACTCATTGGACAGAAGGCGCCTATGATACGTCGACACATGGCACGACCCAACAGAGGCCCATTCCTGTGAAAAGTCCGGCCCGTTTGACTTGGTTAAAAGGTGGCGGGCCGGCCCATGGAAAGCCTGTTAACGGCATGTTCACATATAGCCCATTTACAGCCCGCTAACCCAAGGCTCGTTACGCCCTATTTGAATTAGGCCCAGTAGTGTCATCTGGGCCATCCAATATGATCCCAGCCCGTTTTCACTTCTGGCCCATGTATGGCCCATGACGTCTTTCGGCCCATATGACGCCCTATGTAACTCTTGGCCTATTAACGGCCCGTGGTGAAACTGGCCCGTAATGAACAGTGTATCACTTTACACCCATTAACGGCCCGTGGTGAAACTGGCCCGTAAAGAACAGTGTATCACTTTATACCCATTAACGGCATGTTATTCCGTTGGGCCGTTTCCATGCCATGTTATCTTTCGGCCTTCTCAGAGCCCATTTATTCTTAGGCTATTTTCCAGCATTCGTTTACTTACGGCCCGTTACTGTCATTTTCTGCTTGTGGGCCAAATTCAGCCCGTGGTTACAGTCGGCCCATTTGTGGTCCGTTAATACGTTGGGCCATTTTCATAGCGTCATCAAATACGACCTATTAACGATGGCCTGTTATGGTCGGCCCATGAACGGACGATTCCAACTCTAGCCCGTTTACGGCTAGAATGCGGTCTGTTTGGCCCATGTTTGGCCAATCAATCATACGGCCCGTATAAGGCCCATTGATGATACGGCCCGTAGAAGGCCCATTGTTTCTAGGGCCCGTAGAAGGCCCATTGTTTCTACGACCCGTAGAAGGCCCACTGTTTATATGGCCCGTAGAAGGCCCACTGTTTCTACGGCCCATAGGAGGCCCAGTGTCACTACAGTAAATATTAGCCCATGGTTATTGTGGCCTAGTTTTAAAAAATAGGTTATTGCAGCCACTAGCAAACCGCAGAAAAAGAACTGCACTGACTACAAGAAAACAAATAAACAAGACAACAAGGAAATAAATAAGCAAGCAACTTACACTAGGCTATCACGACTATTACACATATTACATCCACTGGGCATCAAAGTTCGCCACCAGTGCAAATATAGGGAACACAGCAGCATATAATGCCACAGCAAAAGAAGTCTAGAACTAAAACCACTTCAGAAGAGCTCAAGAAACAATATCCTGGGTACGCATAATGCTGGCAAGATGCTTAGCCAGCTTATTAACTTTCTCTTGTTTGGCGCTTAAGTCCTCCAGCGCTTGCTGTTGCACCAGAAAGTATGCATCCGAATTCTGTAGGGACTTCCTCAGTCCTTCGGCTTCCTGTCGCATAACATCTAATCGTTGTCTTTAAACTTGAAGTTGAGACTCAAGAAGCCGAACTGATTTAGGCAATGAGTTCGAAGAGCTGGTGCCAGCAGTGGTAGCCAGTAACTCGAACAGTACATCAAGACAGGACTTTGGGGTTGTCTCAGTATCTTCAATATAGTTTTTATCAGCTTTCTTGGAGACCAACAGGGATGTCTCACTATCTTGAACCTTACCTGCATTACTTCCTTTACCATTGCATAACAGGGTACTCTTCTCCAATATTTTATCCGCGTTCTAAAAGAGAAACAAACAAACACATCTCAGGTTCACAATGTAGTATATGAAACTCATTTTGGTAAACCAGTTCAGTAGTAAGGTGGACAGGATAACAACATGAAACAAACATATATCTATGTAGTATGGTCACTGTATGGTCTATATCATTCTAGTTTATGTTGCCTAATCAAGATAGATACAGTTCGAATCATATCTATTTAAGACAAAGCAGCATAGACAGAATATAAGTGTGGGAAACTACACAGTAATAACAACACTTGTAATGTGCATGGCATGAGAACATAACTGTTTATTCAATTGAAACTGAAATCAACATAGAGTAAGTTACAACAGCAAACAACCAAACATGTTGAAGAAATAGGTTTAAAACATACCTGTTACACCATTGGAGTTTCAATTGCATCCTTCAAATTTGAAATTAGTTGGTATCAGTAAATACAGTGATGCAAGAGCAAAGTAGTATGAACCATAGCTACGGAACCTGACCTGAGAACAATTCTTCTTCTGCTTTAAGCGTTGACTTCAGGTTCGGAGTGGTGGTCCTCGTGATTTGGGCACTACAGTTGCCTTACTAACTGCTCGTGTTTGGGTGCTCTATGGTGGAGACGGTGCTGTGCCAACAGGAACTGGGTGTCTATCTGCTGGGGTTGGGGTTAGAAGGGGTGTAGCTGGTTCTCTGTCCAACTGGGTAGGGGTACAGTCTGCATGAGTGTGGGTTATGTGTGGTGGGGCTGGTTCTTGGGCAAGTACAACCGTGGTTCTATCTGCATCGACAGGTAGCACGATCTTTTCTGAAGACCGTGTTTTTACTCCCATAGATACCGCCATCACTCCCTCCAATTGAAATGGCTGATAAATAAGAAAAGTAATTGAATGTACAGACATTGTAAGATAGACAGGTGCAATGGATAGTAGGGAAGAAAACATGGCATGAAATAATTCACATTTATGTTGTCTAAGCAAACAGAATAGCAGGACATAATTTCACATATGTGATGGCTAATTAAACAGGATAGCATGACACAATTTCACATGTATGATGGCTAACTAAACAGGATAGAATGACATACTTCAAAATATGATGACTATGTAAACAGGATGACATGATATAACTATACGATGTGTCTATTAAAGTGGTTGGCATGCCATAAATCACAAACATGCCGTCGATGGAAACATGATGTCATGATATAATTCACAGATAGAATGACATAATTTAAAATATGGTGATTATGTAAACAGGATGAGATGATATAACTATATTATGTCTTTAGAAAATGGGTTGGCATGCCATAATTCAGATACATGCTGTCTATGTAAACATCATGGCATGACATAATTCAAATATATGATTTATATACTAAGGAAGTGAGCAGAGGGAAATCGCATATATGATGTGTCAACTAAGGAGATGGCATTCAATATTGTGTATATGATGTAAAAACTAAGCATTGCAATACAACATATGCATTATATGAGTAATATAACCCTACCAAGTTTGAGCATACACCTTAGGGGGATAATAGGACTGGTCATCTGCCTCTGAATCCTCCTCTGAAGAGCTATCTGTAACCAGCAAGATATCTGCTTTAGCAGGTAGCATTGTCTGCTCTAAAGACCTTGTTTTCATTCCAGATTTCTCCATCACTAATTCAAATGGCTGATGCACAGGAAGAGCAGTTGAATATACAAACATTGTCGACAAAAGCAATGAGAAATACAAAAAAAAGGATGGCATGATATAATTCACATATATGACGCTTGCCTAAACAACATGGCATTGCATAATTCACATGCATAATGCCTTGCAACAAGGTAACATTGCATAATTCACATATATAATGTCTTGCAACAAGATGGCATTGCATAATTCACATATATGGTAATTAGACACTAAACAGGTGGCATTCACACAAAGCATGTCTAAACTAAGCAAATAACATAGCAATGCAAGATACCATATGCACGATATGAGCAACATAACCCTGCCAAGTTAGGGCATGCACCTCGGGGGGGGGGATATGACTGGTCATCTGTCTCTGAATCCTCCTCTGAGGAGCCATCGGTAACCAGCAAGACATGTGCTTCGTCAGATAGCATTGTCTGCTCTGAAGACCTTGTTTCAACTCCAGATTTTTCCATGACCGTGCGGAATGGCTGATGCACAGGAAGAGTAATTGAATGTACTAAAATTGTTGACAAATTTAACACGTAATAAAAAAATGATGGCATGATATAATTCACATATAAGATGACTGGCTAACCAGGGTGGCATTGCAAAATTCACATATATGATGCCTGGCTAGACAAGATGGCATTGCATGATTCACATATACGATAAAGAAACTAAACAGATGGCATTGACACAAAGCATGTCTAAACTAAGTAGATGACATCTTTAATGTATACAGTAAGCAATGCAAGGCACCATATGCATGATATTACCAACCAGCATGCCAAGTTAGAGCGAAGACCTCATGGGGTAAATAGGAGTGGTCTTCTCCTTCTGAATCGCCCTCAGAACAGTTATCTTCCTCTTGATTACGATCCAAAATGGGTGGAGGGGGGCTGCCTTTGTGCCCACCATGGAACAACGTCTGCATGAAATTTTATTGCCACGCAAGGCTCGTCTCTTTTGCTCTACATGATCAGTTCCATTGTGTACAATAACTGGCATGCATAGGAATAAAACATAGTGAGATTATGTAAGGAATGCATGCACAAATCCAGAGTGATGGTAGCAAACTGTGGATAGACCCAAAACCAATGATAGCAGGCAGATAATAGCTTTAGTTAAAAAAATACAGATAATGGCTCCTTTAATGTTTGTTTGCACCCAACATGAAACTCATAGTAGACACCGGAGATTAAACACATAGTAGACAGATAGTACTTATTGCTGCCCCAATATGTACCCCACAACCATTTAAAAACTCAAGTTTCAGCATTAGTTTGGACCTGAATCGGAGTCTAATAGGTGAACACGATGATAATGTAGCATGTCATCATATTAAGCGACGCATAACGTAAGCAGACACGGAAGAGTGCGACCTCTCTTGCGGACCCGTGTAGTCCTCAAGGTCATCTGCTCAGTTGATGATGGTAATGCAGTTGCCGTGGCTGCCGGCGGCGGGGAAGAAGATCTTAGGCGGCGAAAGACAGTCTGGAGAGTGGATCCCTGCTGTGGTGAACCCTTCCGTCGTTGGAGCAGCTAAGCTGGGGTGGAACACAGTGCCGCAGGAGCAGGACAAACCACACAAGGTTTTCTTTGACACATATCTGTAACAAAAGTAATTGAGTAAGGGCTTGCTTGAATTTGAGGATTCTAACAATGCAGGGATAGGAAATAGAAAGGAATAGGATAGGAATGCACATGCAAAACAGAGAATTTAAAAAACACAGGATTTCTGCCAATCTGGGTGTTTGATTCACAACAATTGGAAGATCGCAGGATGCAAAAAAGCATGGTGAGATTAAGTCAAACCACAAGAAAATGTACGGTTATAATGCTATTATGCTACTATCTCTTAGTCTTGTGCTTGATGAATAAGAATATGGAAAGGAGGAGAAGTGGAAATTAGAATTCCTACGGTTTTTCTTTCAAGGAGACACTAAAGGAACAAATCCTACAGTTTTCCTTTGCTCCATTCCTTTGCACCAAATTCATGAAAAGTAGTACCATAGGAAACTTTCCAATTCTAATGTTTTTCATTCACTTTTCCTTTCAAGCACTGGCGATTCTAGTAGGCAGGCTTGAGCAAGGAAAATCCTACACTAAAAAAATGTTTTTGTGCTACTTCTATTACTTTGGACCCAGGCCACTGCCATACTAGCTCAACTCCCAGGCCCATCGACAAATGCACAGCTCAAACGCGCGGACATAAATAATGATGGCATTCAAGAGAGTCCATCACGGATAGCTAAGTTGCCTGGTTCCTCACTGCTTGTCATATAGTCAGATAAAATAATCGTATTTCCCGTTACTATGAGTGCTCAGTGGACAATATATATAACATGTAGAGTAAAAAAGAGATGCAACAAGTGTACAACCTCTTTGGCGAAGCCATGTCGATCTCAGCGTGATTGGGTTGGTCGGTGAGGATGCTCCGGCTGACTTGGCTGTCGGAGGAGGGGAAGAATATCTTAGGCGTCTGGAGATGGAGCCCGAGGTACTGCTCCGCTGTGATGGAGGGTTTCATCGTTGGAGCAGCTTCGGTGAGCTGTACAACATCGAGGCTGAAGCAGGACAAGAGAGACAACGAACAACGTTAACCTGAGTGGAATTCTAATAGCATCTGCAATACATGACGTAAAATACATAACCACAAAGTTCTAGATGTAAAATACATCAGCCGCTCATCTCTGAACTTAACTGTCGAAACTAAATTTAACTGTCGAAACTGTACTTAACTGTCGAAACTGAACTTAACTGTCGAAACTGAATTTTGTTGTCGAAACTGAATTTTGTTGTCGAAACTGAATGCACTAGCAAGGTGAGGCTACACGTTGGTCGATTGACTTTTTCATCTCTGGCCAGTTTATTTTGCAGCCGTTGGATACGAAATCAAGGCCTGCGGTTCATCTTCAACCTCCACCCCCCGGAGCCGCCAGCCACCACCGGCCAAACAGCACCCCCCCGCCGCCCGCAGCCGGTGGTGCGCCGCCCTTCCCGCCCCGAAAACACTCCCCAACACCGGTCCGCC
>NC_041390.1:400773462-400803206 GCF_002162155.2 Triticum dicoccoides | reverse complement strand
AAAGTCGATTCAGTCGACTGAAGTGTAGCTAAATCGGAGCAGCATCGCAAGCAAGAGCAAGAGCGAGAGCAGCAGCGCGAGCAAGAGCAATAGCAAGAGCAGACCAGGCAGGGGACCGAGAGCAAGAGTAGAGTAGCAGCGTGAGCGAGAGCTAAAGCAGCAGCAGCTCCTACTGATGTGGACGTCGCTGCCGAGGGAGCGACGCCGTGGAGGAAGTGGCCGGTGACGCCGCCGTGGATGGAGCCGCGCCGTGTTGGCTCGGGACCGAGCGTCGGCAGCACCGTGAGATCGAATCAAGAAGAAAATGCGGCGATTAGTGTACAACCTCTTTGGTGGCGCCGATTAGGCCGCATCTTCATTCGAGGAAATGGTGATGATGATGCTCTTCCGGTGGTGCAGGTGAAGACGGCGGTGTGGTAATGGAGGTGGCGCGAAAGACGAGGGGAACATCGGGGCAGCTCCTTGGAGGTGGAGGATGGGGTGGCTGAACCGGCGGGACGATGAGATTGACGACGGATACTCATCCGGTACGGTGGATGAGGGACGTCGAGGTGTTGCTGTGGAGGACGTCGTCGAGGAAGAGGCTCCGGCTGGGTGGCGGACAGAGCAGGGTGTGGGGTTTCGTCGCAGGTTTTTGCAGCCTCGGTTTATGAATGGGTGGGCGGATGGGATGGCAGTGGGGAACCATGGCTTAGAGACGCGCTTGTTTGAAATGTGGGGTAAGTTACAAAAGTACCCCCGCCGATTTGAGGCGGTTCTTTCGGTTCAGGGGTGCCACGGGCATTTCGCGTGTCGGGATTTCACAGGAGGTGGGAGTTTTCGCGCGCGTTATAATTTCAGAATAGCAAGGTGCGGGTTGAGATGGAGGGAGTTGTCGGAGCACAAGAAGACAAAGATATATCTTAAATATTTCGGGCTAACAAGGAGCGGGTTGAAGAGGCGGGAGTTTCGCAGCACGACAGACAGAGACACTAGCTTGAATTTTCGGCATAACAAGGCGTGACTTGAAATTTCGGAAGAACAAGCTTAACGTGTACCCCCCCCCCCACAAAAAAAGACAATTTGCACCTCAACACGCACAACACACACACAAACACCATTTAGACTAGAGTAAGGTACACGTGCATTGCACGCATGAGATTTGGCAACCAAATTATGAATAAATACCACATTATAGCATGCAAGCTTTGAGTCATATATGCATGATGTAGATGTTCGTTTAATCCTTATAGTTCATTTCATTCAAAATCATCTAGTTTTTATAAGAAAGCTAATCTATTTTAAGATTCATGGAATTGTGCGTCGTAAGACATAAAGTAAAAAAAATAATGGCAAATCATGTAGAAAAACATTTGGGCAATTCCGATACGGAAGATTCTAGAACAAATAAGAAGTGCTTGTGTTTTGATGTTTGTGCATTATGCTTAAGTTCAACCATGGAGTCTTCTAGATTATACATGTGGCGAAATCTGGTGGAATCTAGATGATATCCAACGGCCAGTAGTGCTCAAATTTGCCATCTTTGGACCATTGGATTCGCCTCATCCAACGACCATCTTTCAAAGTTAAAATTACCCGCACACAATATAAAAAAATATAAAATATAAAAAATATATATAGGGGTATAGATATAGATATGTGATGCGAAAGCCGCCCATCATCTCCAATTAGAATAGTGTGTCCATGCACGGATGCGACGTGGCCAAATGATGTCTGCCATCGGTATCTCAAATTCAAATCAGTCTGACCTTGTTCAATGTGTATACATTACAACATGCTCGTTTCCAAACCACACCGCGCAGATCTCCGTTATATTCATGCATGCATGGGTTTCAAACATCAGGATCTCTTATTCAAATATTTGAATTCAACTTTACATTGATTATGACCTCACCTATTCTTTTACACCCACACGTAGTCTTCTATTTATAATTGTACCACTAACTTTCTCTCGTGCATGCATGCACACACACTACCAGTCAGCATTATCCATCGCACACATGCAATCTTTTTCTTCAGGTCGGTCTCCCATGAAGGCACACACCCACACACCCCCCCCTCTCCATCATATCGGGCATTATTTATCTCTCACGCGTGCATGCGCAACGATCGATGTTCCTCTATGTATGTGTGTATATAGCTAGGTCTTTCATAGTTTTCCACACAAACCGATCAATCGATATATCCAGTGAGGTCTCACCCTCTTTCCCACGTCCACATCGATCAATCTATACCTCTCTATATAGGATTAACATATATAGCTAATACACCCACATTAATTATATATCCAACGTCCCCCTCTCATCATCCATGCCTTCCGCTTCATCTCTCAAATGCGTGCACAATGGCAAAGACAGGGGGCAGTAAGGGCCCTGCCCCCTCCCCCCTAACATCACTATATATCGAGGCTAATATGAATGTGATCATTAGACAATTGCTGCTAAAAATGGTTTAAGTTCATGAATTGACCCTCCTCGTAAAGGATTAGCAATGCTTGGCCCCCTGGCTCATTTATTTTTCATGGCTCCGCCACTGCGTGCAACAGCGCATGTGTTCGCCCCCTCTCTCTAAATATCGATCTCGCACTTGTGCATTCCTTCATAGTCTCCCTCCACTCGGCCCCTCGCACCATCTTCTAGCCCCCCACCGGATTTTGCCACATGTACAATCTAGCAGACTCCATGGTTGAACTTAAGCATAATGCACAAACCTCAAAACAACAGTGGTTCTCTTTTGTTCAAGAATCTTCAGTATCATAACTGCCCAAACTTTTTTTCTAGTTCAATTGCCATTATTTGTTTTTACTTTATGCTTTACAACGCACAATTCCATGAATCATAGAATAGATTAAGGGCTTCTTTGATTCAAAGGATTCTCAAAGGAATTTTGGAGGATTCTAATCATTAGGAATTTTTCCTATCTTGGTTGTTGGATTCGTAGGATTGTAAACCATAGGAATTTTTCCATATGATTCATTTGCACTAGATTTCATAGGAAATATCCCATCCACTCAAACCTCTTTGAAAGAATTCTATGTTTTTTCTATGCACAATCAAACACTCGTACAATCCTGTAGGATTCAAGACGACATTCCACTATAATCCCATGTTTTTCCTATTCCCGCGTTCTTAGCTTTTTTATAAAAACTAATTGATTTTGAATGAGATGAACTATAAGAATTAAATGAAGGGCTATATCAGGCATATATGACTCAGAGCTTACATGCTATAGTGTGGTATTTATTCATAATTTGGTTGCAAAATCTGATGCGTGCAATGCACGTGTACCTTACTAGTACTTCGAGTGTGTGCAAAACACGTAAATTAGAATACCAATGGCACACTACACAGTGTCTCTCTTATAGTTCATGAAGGCACGTGGCACATGTGGAGGTGTTGTCGCGACCTCCTTGCCTGGATTGATCACAGTGACGTGCTGCTGGTTCCAGAAGAATGTACTCGTCCTCCCTGAGCCATACTGGCGGTACATGCACGAAGCGAAGATGTGCACGCACGCCACGCACACACTCATTCCCTCGCACGCACACGCGGGTACATGGGCGGACGCAATTTTGTACCAAGATCCACCGCATGTGATAATTTGACGCGTGTAAAGATGTTCACTTCATTGATGGTCAATTAATACAGCGCATGCAAATTGAGTGGACATGAGGGTGGAAGAAAGACATTATTACTCCACTGCACGCATGCGAGTAGTTAAATCGTGTGTTGCTAGTAGTACTTCCATCGGTCTCCTTCGTATTTTGTGCCAATTTTTGACAGTAACATTATATTTACGCATTTGAGCAGTGTAGTACTTGAAATTTATGTTCCGCTGAACTCATCGGGAGCCGTTTCGGGCCTCGAAACCAAAACCATCAATTAATCATTACCTTGTTCCCATCACATTCGAAAGCCTGCTCACACCTACTAGTACGTACCAAACCTGAACGTGTTCCCACTATGCAGGTATTAGTACTAATGCTAGTACTTAGGTTATAAAAAGGGGAACTACCTAACTGAAAATTACTCTACCTTTCCTCCTCATAAGTGCTTCTTCTTCGTCCATCGTTGCCATGGCCGGTGAGCAGAGCTCTAGGTCGAGAACTACTCGTAACAAGGGAGCGGCAACCAAGGCTGTGGAAAAAAAGAGGGCTCGCCGCCACGCAGAGAACTCGAAATATCTCTCACGGGCAGGCGATGGCTCCTAGGAGCGCCCTAGCCGCGGAGGTGAACATGCCGAGTCGGCGGAGCTGGAGTCGTTATCCCTCGGCGACATGCCCGATCAGCTCAATAAGCACCTCAATAAGCAGAAGGAGTTCATCCAAGGCTTGATGGAGTTGCTGAAGGAGAGCCTCGACGACATGCCCGCTGAGCTCTATCAGTAGGGGGAGTTGACCGTCGGCTTGGTGATGCTACTGACGAAGAGCATTTCCTCGGAGAAGAAGGTGACCAGCGAAATCCTGCGACTTCAGGAGGACAAGGCGAAGCTCTACCACGAGATCGACCTGTTGAAGGAGAAGAACGCCGGCTAGAAGAAGCTGCATGAGAATAGTAGTTCCTCGATGAAGATGTTGCAGGCCCTCGTCATGGAACAGAAGGAGGAGTTGGCGAAGCTCCACATCGAGCACCCGGCTGCTGTCAAGGTACGTAATGCGGCTGTGGAACAGATGATGAAGGCTCGCGTCGAGAAATCCCGCGTCATGGACAGAATGAAGAAGATGGCGGAGGAGACGCGCAAGGAGATGGAGGCCGTGGAGGCGATGAAGAAGCAGTTACGACTCTGCGGCAAATTAGATCATTTGGGGTGATAATCTTCCTTCTTCTTTTGCTCCTGTATTTCATATTTTGCTTCGGGTGTTTCGCCGCATGTGTCACATTCTCTGCGAGGCATGAATAGAACAATGGTTTTTTAGGGAATGAATAAAACAATGCTAACAATGAGATGACTAGCAAATTAGATCATTTTTTATCGCCATATGGCACTGGGCTGTCGTGTTTCGTGCTCCTCCGTCGCAGTACTACTCCAGTGGAAAACTTGAGTATACGGCATGGTTCTTTGCTCCTCCTCGATCAGGTTGTCGGCGCATTTATACGAGCAGTCAAATCACAAGGCCCCGCCTTCCAGCAGTAATGAGCTGTCAAATCACAAAGGCCCTCGCCTCTCGTGAAACCGACCAAGCTAGACTGCCCCGCCCTCTAGCCTTTTAAAAAATGTATACTTTTGTACAACAGTAGTATCGATGGATTGCGCCATGGAGCAAAACTTGAAATTAAAAAAAGGTGGTACATATATAGAGCGCTCGTCGCCAAATTATGCATATAGTACTATTAAAAAGGCTAGTCACAATAATGGTGTCCAGCACAACCCACCCCTCAAATAAAACTAAGAGGGTGCTTGGATATGTTTTAGTCCCATGACTAAAAGTAGTGGGACTAAAACATGCTAGCCTCACCCATGCTTGGATCCAAATACTAAAAAGGCTAAAATCAAGTTAATGAGCATTTATTATCCTCCAAACTCTCCAATCTAGAACTCACATGTGTTAAAGGAGAGGAGTTAAATGAGTAGAGAGAGGACTAATCCACATTTTAGTAGGGGTACCCCTGACTAAAAAAATTTAGTCTCAAGACTAGTTTTAGCCCCTCTTTAGTCAGGGGTGCTTGGAACTTTAGCCTCTTAAAGACACTATTTTTAGTCAGACTAAAATAAGTCCCTTGGTTCCAAGCACCCTCTAAGCATCCTGGAATTCTTTGACAAAACTAAGCACCCTGAAATTCTTTGACAACTAAACTGCTGGCTATATGATGTTGGCCATATATATTGTACGTATATAATGTGAAGAAACGAGTGTTAGTACTATACCAACTAAAAGATGAAATGTAAGAAATACTAGTATGTACGTACTGAAGAGTTAAAGTAACGAGAAGAAACATAACATAGTTTTGCCGGGGGCTTAGCACAACACACCCCTCAAATTAAATTAAGCACACATGAAATTAAACTTCGCAACTATTCCGGTAGACACTGCATTAGAACCACCATGAGCAACGACACTGCCACCTTACTCGGAGACCTCGTCCACGTCCTCAACTTCGTCCTTGTCCCTCTTCCTCTTGGCTGATACTTCTTTACTTGAACCGCACACTTGGCTGTTGCTCTTCATCCAACCCTTGTAGATATTGAAGCAAAGGTAGCCATCCATTGCAGTGTAGTGGATGTGGTCTATATCTAGTACATTCCGCTGCCATGCATGACGGTGCAACGTGTATGGAGGTTTCTCCAGTTTACCGTATGAAGGATGAACCATGGCTCCTGCCAGGGTCAACATTGAAGGCTGACGAGAGGACACCAGCCGATTCTTCTGGAGGTCGAAGGTGTTGCCTACAACGAGGCCTATCCGCCGCAGGACTTCTTTGTCGTTACCAAAGTCTACAGTAACGAATTTGACTAGGTTGCTCTCAAGGAAGTCCTTAAAATCTTGACACTCAATGTCGGCATGGCATATGTGGTAGACCAAGCATAAGTCATGCATGCAAACCTGGATCACGGCGGGCTTCTTCCTCTCTTCGTCCTTTAGATCCTTCTCTCGTCCCAGGACTGTGGTGTACTCAACATCTAGCCCAGCGACCCACTCATCATCTGAGTCTTCGAACATGCGTCTGAAGCGAGAAAGGCATCCTTTCACCGTCACGGAAGAACGGGTGTAGATGACGTCGAACTCATCGCCGGTAGTATTGAAGGACGTGCGGGGACGAGTAGGAGCGAACTGCCAGCGTGCGAACGGCAGGGTAGTGGCTTTCCATTCTCCCATGATACGGGCTTTCGAGAGCCCTTGGATCCGAGATCAAACGGTTGCATGGCGTGATTCTAGACCTATGGGTGAATATCCTATCCTAGAGGGTTATTCTGCAAATTTTCAACAACTTAGCATGCGACCGTTTGATCTCAGATCCAAGGGCGGCCAGCAGCCCGTATCATGGTTGCGCCTACCACGACCGTCGCCTCGCTCGCGCGGTCGCGCCCTTGGAGATTTAACACGGTGCGTTAGGCTATCTGATGTTGGCATGTCATACATAGTCATCACTTAGTCACTCATACCAAGGTTGGCTATAAGTGTATTTTTTACTCCTCTCTATCTCTTTCTTCGTACTCCCTCTGTCCCATAATATAAGAATGTTTTTGACACTAGTGTAGTGCCAAAAACGTTCTTATATTATGGGACACATGGAGTACTAGTATTTATTGCATTTGCCAAGGAGTGACCTCTTCCAATGAAATGGTGTTGCTAAGTTTGCTTCATTTAATTAGCTATAGACTCAAAATTGTCTTTTCACCTAGGTACACGCGCTTAGCACCGTTTCTTCCTTGGGTCACCAAACTAGTCTCTCTCTTCTTGATTAACTTGCCACATCAGACTTTATGCCTATGTGGCAAGCTTAAGCACCTGTAGGAGCAAGTAAAGGTAAGTACAATAGTGCAATTTACATGGCATTTTTGCATGTCTGGAGGAAAGAGAGGCAAGGAAAAAGTGGAGAAGTGGGCTCTCATGCAAGAGCCAACCTCTACTACATGGTGGAGCATTGGGAGAGGCACCTGTATGGAGGTGGTCAGGAATCGGGAGACTCACGCCGGTCGTAGCGCCACAGTTAAAATGATAATGGCAAGTCAAATCATGGGGCCCCACCTGTCCAGTAGTAACTCGCTGTTAAATCACACAGCCCTATGTTTGCAGGAGCCTACTCCCTCGTCTTCTCGTGTCTCTGTCGAACCGACTAGGCGGAACTGCCCCGCCGCCTACCGCGCAGGACAAGCCCCGCCCTCGACTTTTAAATAGTATACAGTATACTAATTTTGTATCCATGGATTGCGCCAGCGTCATGGAGCAAAGCATCTAGAAAACGGCGTTACACATGTACGGAGTATACAGCATGCCCGTCGCGTTCGCGTTACACCCTAGACGGGCGGTCGGTCTGGCACGCTGCTCTCCGAATGGAATGCGCGTCATATTGCGTTTGCACACACATGTGGGACGAAAATTGAGAAGCACCATAGGCACACTCCTCAGCCCCGCAAGTCGGGTGACTTAATAGAAGAGGGAGACGAGCGATAGTACTAGAGAAGTGTTGTACTACGTTGGTGCCTGGACGATCCCTGCAAGACACGGAAGATCAGTTTGTCGATGCATGTGACCAGACTCCAGCAGACATGCCTGGATTGGCTATCGTCTACATATCATGCAGGCTGTGTTGTACATGGCTGTAGTTGTGGTGATAAATCTAAATAAAGGTTTCTTGTCATCTCGCAAAATTAGGTGTCATGTGCTTCGGAGCACTGCGAGGGTTAAACAGCGACAACCGAGTTGGGCTAGTCATTGGGGGCACATGCACAAACAGTGACTACTCGGCTGCCATCTAGGTCAAGCCGGCTATGTTAATTAGGACATCTATCGACGGACCCCTTTTCTACAAGTTTATCTTTAATTTGAGCTTTGTTCCTCGTCTAGTTTGTCTATCGAGATTATGTTGTCTCCTTTGGGCAGTGAGGTTATGATTTCTTGTCATGTGGCATTTTTTCGTGTTATATGTTATAATCCGGCGCTTCAGATCAAAATGACGACAACTGCGCCTCCGGACCACGTGTGTGAAGAATTCTCGACAGTCATAGACGAGGTCAAGCCGGCTCCGGTAGACAAAAGAAAACTAGTACTACTCCACTATATAGGCAGGAGCCTCCGTGCTTGCTTGCTAGTGTTGCTCTCTTCACACTGTCTCGGCCTCTCCATATCTAAACACGACAGCGGTGGCCACTCTCTCTCTCTCTCTCTGCTCACCACTGGTCACAGATCCAGCCGGATCCTCTCCGCCGGGGAAGGTTAGAAGGTGCAACGTTCACGCGGTCGTCCTCGGCGATGGCTCTTACCCACTGCTGGGCGCATCCCGATCAGCCTGCCTTGCCGTTCTATCCCAAGCACCGCTGGCGAGGGAGGGCCTTCGACCCCTTCTTCCTCGCTGCCGTAGTGTGGGCAGATCCGGCCTCCCGCCGCCCACCTAGCGACATCCCGGCGACCATCAGGTATAACTTCCTTCGAAACCGGCCTTGCTCTACTTCCCGAGCTCCTGACATCGCTGCATTTGTATCTTTTACTATTTCTCAGCCCCCTCATAGATGGGATCGACCGGCTGTTCAAAAACCACCTATTTTTTTACGTTTAAGAGGTAAAACTAGTTCATGCACTCGAATCTAGTATTACTTGGTTCAAACAAGGAAGAAAGGGGGTGGGGGTGGGGGAGGATTTGTTACCTGAATCTAGGACTTGGTCGAAAGAGGAAATAATGGGGGCGAAAAGTAGCAGAGACTGGCTATCCAACTGGTCTCTAGGTCTAATAGGGAAATAAAGGGAAACGCAGTACAAACTCAATATAAACCCGATCTATTGGTTGAAAAAGGAAAGAAAGTGGGGACTGGGGGACAAGTCATCAGAGTAAGTCCAGCACTAGATTTGCTAGCCTCACACAGTATAAGGTGGCTATACCGAACAACAATGGGACCAACCCAGATATCCTGTTCTGATGTTTGTTGCCCCGAGCCACTCTTATGTAATGCCACTGGTAAAATGTAGCAGTTGCACTGTTAAAAGTAAGGACACGTTAAACCAATGTTGTTTTCAATGTAATGCCTCCAGTAATATGAATTAATGGCACTTCTTTACATGTCCTGCTAAAATTTCCCATTAAGATAAGTTGGTTCTTTTCGTTAGAAATGCAACTGTCCTGGTCCGCCTACTCTCCCGTGCCCAAAGTAATGTCGTATTTAACGGTTGTCATAGTTAATCCTAATGCCCACACTAATATCTAGCAATGCCAGTGCTTTAGAAATTGCTACTGTCCTTGTAGGATTGCCATTCAGATAAGGAACATGCTTCTTTTCATTTGATGCATGTTTCATCACTTGTTAGTCACCCTCCTTTCCACCTTTTTTGTGCAAACAGAGATATACATTTCACGCTCGATCTTTTGAACTGCACAAATGATATCCAAATTATAGTTGATCATTCCAGGAGCTTCACAACCAACCTTGATGTTGCTCAATTTTATTGCAACTAATGAAGAAGCTCTGTGGGTTTCGTTTTCTGATGGAAATGGAACCGGGCTGGAGCCCTTTTCAAACAATTGAAGAAGAAGCCGCTAGCTCACGAGACATTGCTTCATTTTAGGTGAACTGCACCACAAGGTCCCATGAATTGAATCATCCATGTTGGGTCAAAGTTGTGACACAGTGTACAAAGGTGGAAGATTAGGTTAGTGCAAAGCTTACCTTAAACCCTACCGCCGCCGTTGAAACGATGAGAGTGTCGAGGGAACTGTGGAGAACGGCAGGGAAGCGACGTCGCGCCATCCGGCCTCCTCTTGTGGTGGGAGAACGAATACTCCTGTGGCTCCGGCTGGCCCTGCACCCTCACGAACGACACACCATACTTGATCGATTCGTTATCCTCTGGGTGCTCGACCTTCGACCTGTACACCCACCACCTTTGCCTGACTGTCACCTCGGGTGAATCTGTCTGCTCCATCGCCCAGAGGAGATACTCGATGAACTTGGAGGACTGCGGCGTGACTGCCACCGAGGAGTACAAGTACATCGCCGCCCTCATCACCGCCATCTCGCTCTTTCGCATACATTGCCACATGGCCCGCACCATCCTCGAAATCTCCCACTCATTGTCAAACCAACTAAGGATCTCCTTCAACCTGGCTAACTTTGCCTGGTCGTCGCCGGTGATCTGCCTGATTCGCTGCTGCATCCTCTCCATAGATGTCCTTCTGAGTGGTCCGGTGCTAGCTTTGGAAGATGGGAGGAGAGACGGTGGTCTTGCAATAGAGAAGAGGGAGAGGTGAGACGGTGGTTTTGGAGTGGAGATGATGGAGAGGAGAGGAGGTGGTTTTGCAATGGAGAAGATCAGAAGTGGGAGAGGCGAGACGGTAGTTTTGGAATGGAGATGATGGAGAGGAGAGGAGGTTGTTTTGTAATGGAGAAGATCAAAAGAGGGAGAGGTGAGACGGTGGTTTTGGAATGGAGATGATGGAGAGGAGAGGAGGTGGTTTTGCAATGGAGAAGAGGGAGAGGAGTGTGCGGCAGCGATTTAGGATTGGACGAGAGGGGCCGGCGCACTGTGACTGGATCAAAATCAAAATCAATTTACCCTTAAATGAAGAAAGCGACCCCACATTAACTTATCTCCCTTTTATTCTGGGTCATAATTGACCATGATTTTTGTACATAAAATATATGTTATACGTTGCAAAAATAATATAATTTAAAAGTACATTCAGATACGAACCAAACGATACAATTTTTGGTGACATGCATTCACATTTTTCTTGTCAAATACAGTACGTGGTCAAACTTTGACCCAAAATACGCAAAACAACAAAAAAATACTTCCAAGACCAGCGCCGCTCTTCCGCTCTTCTCCTCTTAAACCACCGCCGCTCCTCTCCTGTTCCAATCTAAATGCAGCGCCGCTCCTCTCCTGTTCCATTTCAAAACCACCGCCCCTCCTCTCATGTTCCAGTCCAAAACCAGCGTCGCTCCTCTCCCGTTCTAATCCAAAACCAGCGCTGCTCCTCTCCTCTTCCATTCAAAAACCACCGCCGGCGAGTGAAGGTGCTGTGGAGAAGTAGATCGATGGAGGAGTATGTAACACCCCGGATATGACTTTCCCAATATGTATTCCAACTCTTGCCGTTTCCGGCCTTAAGTTATTTTATTTTCTCGGGTTTGGGTTTTTGTCTCCGTGTGTTGTTGTCGTTATCATGCATCTCATATCATGTCATCATGTGCATTGCATTTGCATACGTGTTCATCTCATGCATTCGAGCATTTTCCCCGTTGTCTGTTTTGCATTCCGGCGCTCCGTTCTCCTCCGGTGGTCATTTCTACCTTTCTTTCGTGTGTGGGGATTAAACATTTCCGGATTGGACCGAGACTTGCCAAGCGGCCTTGGTTTACTACCGGTAGACCGCCTGTCAAGTTTCATACCATTTGGACTTCGTTTGATGCTCCAACGGTTAACCGAGGGACCGAAAAGCCCTCATGTGTGTTGCAGCCCAACACCCCTCCAATTTGGCCCAAAAGCCACCAAAACCTGCTCCATCATCTAGAGTGTTCGACCACGATCGCGTGGCCAAAAACCGCACCTCATTTGGACTCTCCTAGCTCCCTCTACCTCTATAAATAGAACCCCCCCTTTTCCATTCCCGGATCTTCTCCTTCCCTAACCCTAAAAATCCGCTCCGCCGCCGGCCGGACATGTCCGTCGTCCGCCGGAAAAACCCCGCCGTCGTCCCGCACCAATAGGAGGGCGCCAGGTGTCCCCGCCGTCCCTCTCTCTCCTCCGGCCCGGAGAGCCCAGATCGGGCCCTCCCGGCCCGCGCGCCTCCGCCGCCACCTTCCGCGCCTCCCCGCCTCCTCACGGCTCGCCGCCGACTGCCACTGCCACCACGACGACCACCACCGCCGCCTCGCTCGGCGAGCTCCGGCGCCCTTCGCCGGCCGGCTCCGCCGCCTCGCCATCGCTGCGCCTCCTCCGTTGCTCCGCCGCCCGGGTCGTCGCCCCGGCCACCGGCGCCCGACGCCGCCGTTCCTCCTCCTACGGCCGTTGCGTCCATCGTCTCCGGCGAGCTCCTTCCCCGACGAACCTCGGGATCCATGCCGACTGGATCTGGATCTAGATCTCGGTTGACCTAATCTCGCCCGAAACCCTAACTTTTTACGTTTTTCCTCATGCTATAACTCCGCATCCGTAGCTCCATTTTTGGCATATAGCATATCAAAATTTCGTCTCAGAGAGTACATCATTTCATTCCATTGCATCATTTTCATTTGAGTTCATCTTGATGCCCGAAATGCTGTTAGAAGAGTGCTACTTGAGATAATTGTCAGATCTGCTACTCCATTTAGATATTTGTCATTTTTGCCATGATTATTGTGTGCATGATATGCCCATGAGCTCTACATATGTTTTGTTAAGGGGTTTTGCCATGTTTCCAGAGGTGCAACCCATGTATTTTTGTGATGTGTGTGGTGACTAGCACAAGCTTGCAAAGTGAGGCACTTGGTAATGCTGATTTCAGGGACTTAGCATTTCCACTAAGTCCTTGACCTGTTTATCTCATGTTGCCATATGTTCATGTTGTTTCCTAGTGATCCGTGCCTCTTTTGAGGATGATCAGTAAGGATGTTTTGTTAATCTTGTAGTGCTCTATCCATCCATGTCTTTGTTTGCAATTATGGAGCACCCTAGCTTGAGTCAATCGAGCTCTACTTTTGCAACTTCGTGAATCTGGGCAGATTGTCTACTTGTTAGCGATTTTGCCGATGATGTTGTAGTTGATCCGTGCATGCTATGCTATTGTTCTTGCCATGTCTAGCTTGAATTTTGTGTATTCTTAGTGGATGTATGCTTATCTTGTCATGACTTGCTCCGTAGTGACTGCATCGAGCTCGTAAATATGCCTACTTGATTCCTGTTTCAGCATGCTCCAGTTTTCACCAAGTCTAGAACTGATTATGTTTTTGCCATGTTCACATGCTTGCAATTGTATTTTCTGATCCCTTTTCGCTCAAGGTCACTAAGGGACTTTTGTTAAGCTATTTGAGTAGCTCCATGCCATGCTTTACTTTGCCATGTTCATGTCCTGTAGCATATAGTTTTGTTGCTCCGAATAGTGCTACCTGATCTGAAATTCCAGACAAGTGTTAATTTCACAAAGTCTGAGATCTGTTTACCATATGCATTTTTACCATGCTTGTTTGAACCTGTTAATTTATGAATTGGTCGTAGCTCAGTGCTAGACTTTTGTTAAGCATCATGAATGCATCCCTGCCATGTATTTTGTTGTCATGTTTGAATGCTGTAGCATGTTCATCTCATTGCATTTAGATGACTACTTGCTGTAAATCGCAGAACGTGGTCATATTTGAATTGCTTGCCATTTCCAAACCGTAACTCCGGTTCCGGCGTTCTTTATATCGTTTTCAAGCGATTTCATCTCATCTTTCCAGTGGCACACTTGGATTTCCAAGTTGAGGCCAGGTTCATTCATTCCTTGTCAAATCTTGCATATGCATCACATATTGCGTCTCGCATAGCATACCATCTTTCCATCATGTTGTTTGAGTTTGCACGTGGTTGATTGTGTCCTTGTTGCTTGTTTGTCTTGTTTTGGTAGAGCCGGGAGACGAGTTCGCTAACGAGGAGACCGTTGAGTTTGCTTTCAAGGATCCAGTCAACTTTGACAACTTTGTAGGCAAGATGATCATACCCTCAAAATCACTACTATCTTTACTTTGCTAGATGCTCGCTCTTTTGCTATGCCATGCTACGATGCCTACCACTTGCTTTCAAGCCTCCAAAATTGCCATGTCAAACCTCTAACCCACCATGTCCTAGCAAACCGTTGATTGGCTATGTTACCGCTTTGCTCAGCCCCTCTTATAGCGTTGCTAGTTGCAGGTGAAGATTGGAGACTGTTCCTTGTTGGAACATTATTTACTTGTTGGGATACCATTATATTGCCTTGTTATCTTAATGCATCTATATACTTGGTAAAGGATGGAAGGCTCGGCCTCTCGCCTAGTGTTTTGTTCCACTCTTGCCGCCCTAGTTTCCGTCATATCAGTGTTATGTTCCCGGATTTTTGCGTTCCTTACGCGGTTGGGTTATAATGGGAACCCCTTGACAGTCTGTTTTGAATAAAACTCCTCCAGCAATGCCCAACCTTGGTTTTACCATTTGCCACCTAGCCTTTTCCCTTGGGTTTCGTGGACTCAAGGGTCATCTTATTTTAAACCCCCCGGGCTAGTGCTCCTCTGAGTGTTGGTCCAACCTAGAGCACTGTGCGGGGCCGTCCCTTGGCAACTTGGGTTACGTTGGCTCCCGTACGCTTAGCTTATCCGGTGTGCCCTGAGAACGAGATATGTGCAGCTCCTATCGGGATTTTTCGGCACAGCGGGTGGTGTTGCTGGACTTGTTTTACCATTATCGGAGTTGTCTTGAAGAACCAGGATACCGAGTCTGATCGAAACGTCTCAGGAGGAGGTCTATTCCTTCGTTGACCTTGAGAGCTTGTCATGGGCTAAGTTGGGACTCCCCTGCAGGGATTTGAAATTTCGAAAGCCGTGCCCGCGGTTATGGGCAGATGGGAATTTGTTAATGTCCGGTTGTAGATAACTTGAACCTTAACTTAATTAAAATGAATCAACAGTGTGAGTTACCGTGATGGCCTCTTCTCGGCGGAGTCTGGGAAGTGGACACGGTGTTGGAGTAATGTTTGCGCATGTTGTCCTCTAGTTTCTCGCTCGAACTTTGCCTTCTCTTCTCGCTCTCTTTTACGAACAGGATAGCCACCATATATGCTAGTCGCTTGCTGCAGCTCCACTTATATTTACCTTGCCTTACCTATAAGCTTAAATAGTCTTGATCGCGAGGGTGCGAGATTGCTGAGTCCCTGTGGCTCATAGATTAATTCCAAACCAGATGCAGGGCCTGATGATTCCGCTCCAGGTGACGTGCTTGAGCTCAAGTGGGAGTTCGACGAGGACTCTCAACGATACTATGTTTCCTTTCCCGATGATCAGTAGTGGTGGCCTGTTGGGGGTGATCGGGACCGTGTCGCATGTTGGGTTATCTTTTATTTTGACGCCGTAGTCGGGCCATGAGTGTTTGAATGATGTAATGTTATTTATGTACCTTGATTGACGTGGCGAGTGTAAGCCAACTATGTTATCTCCCCTTGTATTATCTATATATTACATGGGATGTTGTGAAGATTGCCTAACTTGCGACATATGCCTTCAATGCGATTATGCCTCTAAGTCGTGCCTCGACACGTGGGAGATATAGTCGCATCTAGGGTGTTACAAGTTGGTAATCAGAGCCTTCCCCGACCTTAGGAGCCCCCACTGATTGATCGTTTTAGCAGCCGAGTTGTGTCTAGAAAAAATGTTTTGAGTCATTTAGGAATTATATATCAGAGAGTTTAGGAATTCTTTTTACTTCCCAGTCTCCTCATCGCTCTGGTAAGGCAGCCTGACGTAGATTTTTGACTCTTCTCTTCTCAAATTTCACTAAAAAAATTTAGGATCACGCGGGTATCTTGGAATCGTTCTGATGGCTTTATGACGAGAACATTGTCTTGGTGCCTCCTGTCAGGGGTTATGTGGAAGTGTCCCGGGGAGTTGAGCTCTGAGGTGTTGTCATCATAATTCTATCGTTGCAGTTTTGGAATACCTGAGTTTAGTACGCCGACATCGAAAATCTCTTTTATGCAGTTCGTTGGTGAGATAACCTCGACGCCACCCAGTACTGGGGCGGGAGTTCGGGAGTATCGCCATAACTTGTATAACGGATGCTTTTCGAAGGTTGAGGTAGATGGTTTCCGAAGTTTTTCTCGGTTATGTGTTGAAGGATGGATATAGCTGGATGTAGGATTTGCTAGATATGGGTGAGATATTATGCTTCCCTTGTATCCCCAACACCTGATTGCATAACCGGAAAGGTTCGGGAGTTTCATAGGTGGAAATTCTTGTAGCTCTAGTTCTTCTTCCACGGATATTTGGTTTGAGATTGGGATTTCTTACCGAGTATTCGTTCTTGATCCGTACCTTGTTGATTTACTTCTCTACCTAAATTCTAAGTGGCTTCTCATGGATATGTGACCATTTCAAGAGGAATGCATTCGTTCATTTTGTTCGGATGTGAAGACTATATGTTGCAAGTTTCATTCCGTTGGATTCAGCTTCATTTTATCTGTCAATGTGCTAACGGTGGTCAACCTCTTCAGGATGGCTCCCGCTAAGAGCACCAATCAGAATCAGAATCAAGATCCGCCACCACCTCCACCTCCTCCGGAGGCATGGCAAGCTGTGATGGCCGCAACCAATGCAAACACACAGTTGATCATGCAAATTCTCCAAGAGCGAAATCAAGGCAACCAAGGGAACCAAGGCAACAATCAGAATCACTTTGCTACACTCAACCAGTTCCTTGCTAACGGGCCAATGACTTTCAGCAATTGTGTTGAGGCAACTGATGCTGACGATTGGCTCGTGGATCTGTGTAAGCATTTCGAGTGCAGTAACGTCAGGCCTGAGGACTTTGTCAAGTTCTCTTCCTTCCAACTCAAAGATCAAGCTGCAGAATGGTTCCAGCAATACAAGGATTCCAGAGGTGGACGTGTTATTACCTGGGATGAATTCCGTCAAGATTTCAGAGCTCACCATATCCCTCAGAGCGTGGTTGAAAGCAAGCGTGAGGAATTCCGCAACCTGAAGCAAGGCTCTTTGTCTGTCTATGACTACAACAAGTTGTTTCAGAAGCTCGCCCGCTTTGCCAAGCAGGACGTCCCTGATGAGAAGAGCATGATATACCAGTTCAGGGGTGGTCTCAGAGAAGAAATTCAGCTAGCTCTTTTTCTCTCCGAGCCCTTGAGATACGATGAGTTCTACAACATGGCACTGAAGCAAGAGGCCGCTCAATTGAGGTGTGATGCTTCCAAGAAGCGAGTCAGAGATGCTACTCCTTCTTCCTCTACTCAAGTGGCCAAGCAGCAGAAGTATTGGCTTCCTCCTCCTCCGTTCCGTCAGCCGAATCAGCAGAAGACCAAAGGTGGCAGTGGATCTTCCCACCCACCAACCCTGGCTTTCAGAAAAAGACTTCGTCTCAAGCTCCAAGATCGAGTGCTCTGTACCACCATCCGCTTTTAGAGGTCACGTGCAACAAGTGCCAACAGAAGGGTCACTATGCCAACAAGTGCTTCAACCAGAGGCGTCTCCCTCCTCCTCCTCCTGTGAGATCGGCAAGTACAGCTGTGGTCAAGCATAACCCCAAGCACACCAAGGACAACTTGCTGAATGCAGCTCAGGCAGAGGATTCATCAGATGTCATCATGGGTAACTTTCCAGTTAACTCTTTTCCCGCAAAAGTTCTTTTTGATGATGGTGCATCGCATTGTTTCATGTCAAGATCATTTGTTTCCAAGCATGACTTTGTTTCACAAATGTTGGGTAAACCTATGGGAGAGGTTTCTCCGGCTAAGTCTATGAGGGCTACTTCAATAGTCCCGGATATTTCTATCATGATGGGCAATTTTAAGTTTCTGGCTTCCCCAATGGTTCTTGGTAACTCGGATATTGATCTTATTCTCGGGATGGATTGGCTTTCTAAGCACAAGGCTCAGCTTGATTGTGCAGCTAGGCAGATTCAATTGACTCATTCGTTTGAGGATGTAATTGTCTTTGCCGTGAATGATGATACCATCCGTCTATTTTCTCTCAATGAGAAGGGTGAACTGGATGCCATCTCGAAAATTCCAGTCGTTTGCGAATATCAAGACGTCTTTCCAAAAGAGCTTCCAGGAATGCCTCCACACCGGCCAGTTGAATTCGTCATTGATCTTGAGCCTGGTACGGAACCTGTGTGCAAGCGTCCTTACAAGCTCAGACCTAAAGAGTTGAAGGAGCTGAAGAAGCAACTCGATATTCAAGAGAGAATGGGTCTCATTCGGCCTAGTTCTTCTCCGTGGGGTTGTGGTGTTCTTTTTGTGAAGAAGAAGGATGGAACGGACCGACTTTGTGTTGATTACCGTCCATTGAACAAGGAGACCATCAAGAACAAATACCCACTTCCCAACATCATTGAGCTGTTTGAACAACTCAAAGGTGCCCAAGTATTCTCCAAGCTTGATCTTCGTATGGGTTATGATTAGATTCGAATCCGTGAGCAAGATATTCCCAAGACGGCTTCCAGAACAAGCTATGGTTCATATGAATACACTGTCATGTCTTTTGGCCTCGTCAACGCTCCTCCGACGTTCTCTCGCATGATGAACTTCATCTTCAACGCCTACACCAATGACTTTGTTTTGGTCTATCTCGACGATATTCTGGTTTTCTCAAAGAACAAGGAAGATCATGCCAAACACTTGCGTTTGGTACTCGATAAGTTGAGGGAACACAAGTTCTATGCCAAGTTCTCCAAGTGCGAATTTTGGCTCGATGAGGTTCTTTATCTTGGTCATATCATCTCTGCCAAGGGCATTGCGGTGAATCCTAAGAAGGTGTTTGCAATTGTGAATTGGGAACCTCCTCAGAACGTGAAGCAACTCCGTAGCTTCCTCGGTCTCGCAAGCTACTGCCGAAGATTCGTTGAAAACTTTTCTAAGATCGCGAAGCCTCTCTCAAATCTTCTCCAGAAGCACGTCAAGTACGTTTGGTCTCCGGAGTGTGACATTGCTTTCAACACTTTGAAAGAGAAATTGGTCACTGCTCCAGTTCTGACTCCGCCGGATGAATCCAAACCGTATGAGGTCTTTTGTTATGCCTCTCTCCAAGGTCTTGGCGCAGTGTTGATGCAAGAGAAGAAAGTTGTTGCTTATACCTCTCGCCAGTTGAAGCCCAATAAGAAAAACTACCCCACTCATGATCTCGAGTTGGCGGCAGTTGTGCGTGCTCTTTTGACTTGGAGACATCTCTTATTGGGAAGAAAACTGGACATTTTCACTGACCACAAGAGTCTCAAGTACATCTTCACTCAGCCTAATCTCAACCTCAGGCAAACTCGATGGGTCGAAATGATTCAAGAGTATAATAGAGTATCGAGTATACTCCAGGCAAGGCCAATGTGATTGCTGACGCATTGAGCAGGAAGGCTTATTGCAACAGTCTGATTCTCAAGCCTTATCAACACGAGCTTTGTGAAGCTTTCCGCAAACTTAATCTGCAAGTTGTTCCTCAAGGTTTCCTCGCCAACCTTCAAGTCTCTCCTACCTTGGAAGACCAGATTCGCCAAGCCCAGCTTCTTGATGCTATGGTGAAAAAGGTGAAGATTGGGATTGCCAAGAGTCAACCCAAGTACAAGTGCTACCGCCTTGATGACAAGGATACTCTCTTCTTCGAGGATCGTATTGTCGTGCCCAAAGGTGACCTCCGTAAAGTCATCATGAATGAGGCTCACAATTCTCTCCTCTCCATCCACCCTGGGAGCACGAAGATTTATCAGGACCTCAAGCAGGCTTATTGGTGGACTCGAATGAAGCGCGAGATTGCTCAATTCGTGAACGAGTGTGATGTCTGCAGAAGAGTGAAGGCAGAACACCAAAGGCTAGCTAGTCTCCTCCAACCTCTTGCCATTCCAGAATGGAAGTTTGACCACATTGAAATGGACTTCGTGACTGGGTTTCCAAAGTCCAAGCGTGGCAATGATGCTATATTCATTGTCATCGACAAACTCACTAAAATGGCTCACTTTCTGCCTATCAAAGAGTAAATCACTGCAGTTCAATTGGCGGAACTCTATACCTCTCGGATTGTCTCTCTGCACGGTATTCCACAAGTGATCTCTTCAGACCGTGGCAGCATCTTTACCTCCAAGTTTTGGGATTCTTTCAGAAGGCCATGGGCACCAACATCCGCTTCAGCACAACTTTCCATCCTCAAACTAGCGGTCAAGTCGAGCGTGTCAACCAGATTCTTGAAGATATGCTCAGGGCTTGTGTGATCTCCTTCGGTATGAAGTGGGAGGATTGTCTTCCTTATGCTGAATTCTCCTACAACAACAGTTTTCAAGCAAGTTCGGGCAAGGCCCCATTTGAAATTATGTATGGCAGGAAGTGCCGTACCCCTCTCAACTGGTCCGAAACCGGCGAACGTCGGCTTTTGGGAAATGACTTAATCACAGAGGCAGAGGAAATGTGCAAAGTCATTCGAGATAACCTCAAAGCAGCCCAATCCCGCTAGAAGAGCTACTATGACAGTAAGCACCGTGATTTGGCTTTTGAGATCGGAGATCATGTTTACCTCCACGTCTCTCCAATGAAAGGTACTCGTCGCTTCGGTATCAAAGGGAAGCTTGCCCCTAGATACGTGGGGCCTTTCAAGATTGTCAGCAAGAGAGGCGATCTCGCCTACCAACTCGAACTTCCTTCAAACTTTGCAAATGTTCATGATGTGTTCCATGTCTCTCAGCTTCGAAAGTGCTTCAAGACTCCTGACCGCACCGTCAACTTCGAGGACATTGAGCTCCAAGAAGATCTCTCTTATCGTGAGCACCCAGTTGCTATTCTTGAAGAGACTGAACGCAAGACTCGCAACAAGTCAATCAAATTCTTCAAAGTCAAGTGGTCACACCATTCCGACCGTGAAGCTACCTGGGAACGCGAGGATCACCTCCGTTATGAGTACCCGGCGTTCTTTCAGTCCTAGATCTCGGGACGAGATCCTTTCGTAGTGGTGGAGTGTTGTAACACCCCGGATATGACTTTCCCAATATGTATTCCAACTCTTGCCGTTTCCGGCCTTAAGTTATTTTATTTTCTCGGGTTCGGGTTTTTGTCTCCGTGTGTTGTTGTCGTTGTCATGCATCTCATATCATGTCATCATGTGCATTGCATTTGCATACGTGTTCATCTCATGCATTCGAGCATTTTCCCCGTTGTCCGTTTTGCATTCCGGCGCTCCGTTCTCCTCCGGTGGTCATTTCTACCTTTCTTTCGTGTGTGGGGATTAAACATTTCCGGATTGGATCGAGACTTGTCAAGCGGCGTTGGTTTACTACCGGTAGACCGCCAGTCAAGTTTCGTACCATTTGGACTTCGTTTGATGCTCCAACGGTTAACCGAGGGACCGAAAAGGCCTCGTGTGTGTTGCAGCCCAACACCCCTCCAATTTGGCCCAAAACCCACCAAAACCTGCTCCATCATCTAGAGCGTTCGATCACGATCGCGTGGCCGAAAACCGCACCTCATTTGGACTCTCCTAGCTCCCTCTACCTCTATAAATAGAACCCCCCCCCCTTTTCCATTCCCGGATCTTCTCCTTCCCTAACCTTAAAAATCCGCTCCGCCGCCGGCCGGACATGTCCGTCATCTGCCGAACAAACCCCGCTGTCGTCCCGCACCAATAGGAGGGCGCCAGGTGTCCCCGCCGTCCCTCTCTCTCCTCCGGCCCGGAGAGCCCGAATCGGGCCCTCCCGGCCCGCGCGCCTCCGCCGCCACCTTCCGCGCCTCTCCGCCTCCTCGCGGCTCGCCGCCGACTGCCGCTGCCACCGCGACGACCACCACCGCCGCCTCACTCACCAAGCTCCGGCGCCCTTCGTCGGCCGGTTCCGCCACCTCGCCATCGCCGCCCGGGGTCGCCGCGCCTCGTCCGCCGCTCCGCCGCCCGGGTCGTCGCCCCGGCCATCGGCGCCCGACGCCACCGTTCGTCCTCCTTCGGCCGCTGTGTCCATCGTCTTCGGCGAGCTCCTTCCCCGACGAACCTCAGGATGCGCGCCGGCTGGATCTGGATCTAGATCTCGGTTGACCTAATCTCGCCCGAAACCCTAACTTTTTACGTTTTTCCTCATGCTATAACTCCGCATCTGTAGCTCCGTTTTTGGCATATAGCATATCAAAATGTTCGTCTCAGAGAGTACATCATTTCATTCCATTGCATCATTTTCATTTGAGTTCATCTTGATGCCCGAAATGCTGTTAGAAGAGTGCTACTTGAGATAATTGTCAGATCTGCTGCTCCATTTAGATATTTGTCATTTTTGTCATGATTATTGTGTGCATGATGTGCCCATGAGCTCTACATATGTTTTTGTTAAGGGTTTTAGCATCTTCCAGAGGTGCAACCCATGTATTTTTGTGATGTGTGTGGTGACTAGCACAAGCTTGCAAAATGAGGCACTTGGTAATGCTGATTTCAGGGACTTAGCATTTCCACTAAGTCCTTGACCTGTTTATCTCATGTTGCCATATGTTCATGTTGTTTCCTAGTGATCCGTGCCTCTTTTGAGGATGATCAGTAAGGATGTTTTGTTAATATTGTAGTGCTCTATCCATCCATGTCTTTGTTTGCAATTATGGAGCACCCTAGCTTGAGTCAATCGAGCTCTACTTTTGCTACTTCGTGAATCTGGGCAGATTGTCTACTTGTTAGAGATTTTGCCGATGATGTTGTAGTTGATCCGTGCATGCTATGCTATTGTTCTTGCCATGTCTAGCTTGCATTTTGTGTATTCTTGGTGGATGTATGCTTAGCTTGTCATGACTTGCTCCGTAGTGAGTGCATCGAGCTCGTAAACATGCCTACTTGATACCTGTTTGAGCATGCTCCAGTTTTCACCAAGTCTGAGAACTGATTATGTTTTTGCCATGTTCACATGCTTGAAATTGTATTTTCTGATCTCTTTTGGCTCAAGGTCACTAAGGGACTTTTGTTAAGCTCTTTGAGTAGCTCCATGCCATGCTTTACTTTGCCATGTTCATGTCCTGTAGCATATAATTTTGTTGCTCCAAAGAGTGCTACCTGATATGAAATTTCAGACAAGTGTTAATTTCACTAAGTCTGAGATCTGTTTACCATATGCATTTTTACCATGCTTGTTTGAACCTGTTAATGGATGAATTGGTCGTAGCTCAGTGCTAGACTTTTGTTAAGCATCATGAATGCATCCCTGCCATGTATTTTGTTGTCATGTTTGAATGTTGTAGCATGTTCATCTCATTGCATTTAGATGACTACTTGCTGTAAATCGTAGAACGTGGTCATATTTGAATTGCTTGCCATTTCCAAACCGTAACTCCGATTCGGCGTTCTTTATATCGTTTTCAAGCGATTTCATCTCATCTTTCCAGTGGCACACTTGGATTTCCAAGTCGAGGCCAGGTTCATTTATTCCTTGTCAAATCTTGCATATGCATCACATATTGCATCTCGCATAGCATACCATCTTTGCATCATGTTGTTTGAGTTTGCACGTGGTTGATTGTGTCCTTGTTGCTTGTTTGTCTTGTTCGGGTAGAGCCGGGAGACGAGTTCGCTAACGAGGAGCCCGTTGAGTTTGCTTTCGAGGATCCAGTCAACTCTGACAACTTTGCAGGCAAGATGATCATACCCTCAAAATCACTACTATCTTTGCTTTGCTAGATGCTCGCTCTTTTGCTATGCCATGCTACGATGCCTACCACTTGCTTTCAAGCCTCCCAAGTTGCCATGTCAAACCTCTAACCCACCATGTCCTAGCAAACTGTTGATTGGCTATGTTACCGCTTTGCTCAGCCCCTCTTATAGCGTTGCTAGTTGCAGGTGAAGATTGGAGACTGTTCCTTGTTGGAACATTATTTACTTGTTGGGATACCATTATATTGCCTTGTTATCTTAATGCATTTATATACTTGGTAAAGGGTGGAAGGCTCGGCCTCTTGCCTAGTGTTTTGTTCCACTCTTGCCGCCCTAGTTTCCGTCATATCGGTGTTATGTTCCCGGATTTTTGCGTTCCTTACGCGGTTGGGTTATAATGGGAACCCCTTGACAGTCCGTTTTGAATAAAACTCCTCCAGCAATGCCCAACCTTGGTTTTACCATTTGCCACCTAGCCTTTTCCCTTGGGTTTCGCGGACTCAAGGGTCATCTTATTTTAAACCCCCCGGGCCAGTGCTCCTCTGAGTGTTGGTCCAACCTAGAGCACCGTGCGGGGCCGTCCCTTGGCAACTTGGGTTACGTTGGCTCCCGTACGCTTAGCTTATCCGGTATGCCCTGAGAACGACATATGTGCATCTCCTATCGGGATTTGTCGGCACAGCGGGTGGCGTTGCTGGACTTGTTTTACCATTGTCGGAGTTGTCTTGAAGAACCGGGATACCAAGTCTGATCAGAACGTCTCGGGAGGAGGTCTATTCCTTCGTTGACCGTGAGAGCTTGTCATGGGCGAAGTTGGGACTCCCCTGCAGGGATTTGAACTTTCGAAAGCCGTGCCACGGTTATGGGTAGATGGGAATTTGTTAATGTCCGGTTGTAGATAACTTGAACCTTAACTTAATTAAAATGAATCAACAGTGTGAGTAACCGTGATGGCCTCTTCTCGGCGGAGTCCGGGAAGTGGACACTGTGTTGGAGTAATGTTTGCGCAGGTTGTCCTCTAGTTTCTCGCTCGCGCTTTGCCTTCTCTTCTCGGTCTCTTTTACGAACAGGATAGCCACCATATATGCTAGTCGCTTGCTGCAGCTCCACTTATATTTACCTTGCCTTACCTATAAGCTTAAATAGTCTTGATCACGAGGGTGCGAGATTGCTGAGTCCCTGTGGCTCACAGATTACTTCCAAACCAGATGCAGGGCCTAATGATTCCGCTCCAGGTGACGCGCTTGAGCTCAAGTGGGAGTTCGACGAGGACTCTCAACGATACTATGTTTCCTTTCCTGATGATCAGTAGTGGTGCCCTGTTGGGGGTGATCGGGACCGTGTCGCATGTTGGGTTATCTTTTATTTTGGCGCCGTAGTCGGGCCATGAGTGTTTGAATGATGTAATGTTATTTATGTACCTTGATTGACATGGCGAGTGTAAGCCAACTATGTTATCCCCCCTTTTATTATCTATATATTACATGGGATGTTGTGAAGACTGCCTAACTTGCGACATATGCCTTCAATGCGATTATGCCTCTAAGTCGTGCCTCGACACGTGGGAGATATAGTCGCATCGAGGGTGTTACAGAGTACAACCGATACGTGAGGATCGCAGACGACGACCCTGTGAAGCTAGCTATGATGTTGGAGATACAGTCTTGGTTTGACAACAAGGACCAACTAGCGGCGACGGCGACATCCATGGCCAAATATCTGCAACAAAGCGAAAAGGCGGCGATACTCCCGAAGGGAGTCGCGCCGGAGTACATAGAGCTGCCCCTCTGGGCCATGGAGTAAACAGATTCACCGAATCCGATCGTGAGGGAGCGGTGGTGGGAGTATCGATCCCAGATGGAGCATCCACCAGAGATTGAAGGATCGAGCATTTACAGGGTGCCGTTTGTGAGGGTGTCCTGCCAGAGCGAGCCGGTGGAGTCTTCGTCGACCGAACCCAACTGCAAGAGGAGAAAAGCAGTTGGCCCGATGACGCTTCCCCGCCATCGTCTCCCTCACCGTTCACATCGTCTCACGGGGCGGCTGTCTACCGCCGAGGACTAGGAGGGGGCTGCCCCCCAGCCCAATAGTCGGGCAGGTTGTGAATTGTCAGGAGGAGTTTAGGGTTGTCAGTATTTGCAGGTTGTGAATTGTGTTTTGTGTTGTGTATTTTGAGAGTACTTTCAGATATGAATGTCTTTTGAATTTCAGATTTGCAGTATTGAGCATATGAAGTATTTTATGAATTCTAGAGATCTATTTTTAGCACTTAAAAAATGTAGTTTCATAGGAGTATAAAAGTGCAGACAATGTGATTCTCAGAGAAGAAACTGCAAGTTTCAGTTTCAGATAAGAAGCTGCAAGTTCAGTTTTAGATAAGAAACTGCAACTTTCAGAGGCAGAGCATTTATATTAACACTGCCTTTTCAAACAGGGTTAACATCATGTTGTAAGTTTTATTCATGGTCGAAAATGGAACTACCAGCCAGTTAACATCATGCTGATCAACATTCATGCATAGCACATCTTCATATGATGCACAGTCAAAATGCCCACACAATGTCGAGTGTGCGAAACACAGAGAAAAGGAGGGATGAAGTTTTGGCAAGTGTTGGACGTGGTTTTGGGCTGCCCTGTCTAGGCTTTCATTTTTAACATGCGTAGCCCACGACCTCGGATGGGAGGTCCATAGGCCGGTTCCTATGGACCTCCCATCCGAGGTTTTATTTTTGGCAGCCCAATTTATGTATTTTTTGAAGAAAACGCAGAGGTCTGTTCTATTTTTCTATATAAGAATAGGAACGCCAGGTCCAACTTATGTTTCCCTTCTAACTATATTTTATATATTTAAATTATTTTATATGTTATTTTTATTGTCATCATATATTTAATAGATACTTACATATGTAAGAAAACAATATCCCACATCTTATTAACTTATAAAAATAATTTCTTAATAAATAAAATCCTTGAGTGTTTTGGCGCGAAAATCCTAGTGATTGTGTACAAAAGCTTGGTAATATTTAAGGACAAATGTAATAATATCACTTATTATTTAAATATATTTATAACAAAATTCTCAGCCCCTTTTTATTTTTTGATAACATTGCTGGCCCAACCCAACATTATAATTAAAATCAGCCCAGCAAAATCGTGTAATTCGAGAAAGTGCAAATGGCCTGTAATTTTTTAGGAAATAAAATAAATGGGCCGCATGGACGCTACATTATTTATTCACCCAGCCCAGCTAATGGCTGTAATTCAAAAAAAAGAAGATCAAATGGACTGTAAATTCTACCGCGCAAAAAAAAGACTGTAAATTTTGAAAAAATGGGTTGAATACGTGCCACATTTTTGGAGGCTGAAATGTGGGCCAATAGGTCGAAGCCAACGCAAGTCGTTGTCAATTTAGTCAACAAATGATTCTGACATGTTAGCCGTTGGATTTACATCCAACGACCGACATCCATCTTCAATCTATCGTCTTCTTCCTCCAGCGCCGCCGGGACCACCTCCCGCCTCTTGCTGCTAGCAGCTCTGCTTAGCACGCTTCGCTATGAAGTGCTACTCCACCGTTGGCCAGGCCATCCGTCCACCCCTCCACACCTCCTGTTCTTCTCCACCGACTGTCGAACCACACCGCACAAGAACCAGTTAACCCTCGTACACCTCTCCGTCTGCGACTCTACTCCCGCGTCTTCCCATATCCGGCTCGTTGCTGTTCGGGGCCTCGCTGTCGTCCACAACCTTGGATGCGCTCGGCGCGGCATGGTCAACGTGGTCAACGAACGACACCATTGGAATTGGACTGTGCGTGGAGAGGCTGACAGCTGGGTCCACGGCCGACTCAAGGAAATGCCTCCTTATTATGCGCAAAATAATGATTCCTCCACCTGACATCTGGGACCCACCGGAAGGGCCTCTGTATTTCGCGAAAATAACATGCCCCCCGCTGACATGTCGGACCCACCAGCTATCTTCGCACGCAAGGAAGTGCCTCCTTATTACGCACAAAAAAATGAATATTCCCCCTGCCAGCTGGAACCCAGCATAGTGGGAGGCTGACTTGTGGGCCTACCAAGTTGACAGGGATGGAGGGCTTTGTCAACTTAGTCAATATGAACAATTCTAGCTCCTGTTACCGTACGATGTTCATCCAACGACCATAGTGCTTCTTCAACCTCTGGTCTTCTTGCTCCAGCCGCCCAAACCAGCGTCGGTCGTGCCGCGTGCTCCTACCTCCCATGGCCGGCTGTGATGCCGCGGAGGCCTCATCGTCCCCTACTACTCCCACCGCTGGCCAGGCCATCCCTCTACTCACCCACACCCCCTGTTATTCTGAGGCGACAGCAGCCTCACACCGCAGCCGAACCAGTGAACCCACGTACTCCTCTTCGCGTGGGCATCCACTGCTGCGTCTTCCCCTGCTCCGAGTCGTCCCCTTCCTAGTTCTCGCCGTCGTCCACCGTCGTGGTCAATGTGGTCAAGGAAGGACTTCCATCGGACGTGGACTGTACGTGGAGAGGCTGACAGCTGGGTCCACGGCCGCAGCAAGGAAGTGCCTCCTTATTACGCGCAAAATAATGATTCCTCCACCTGACAGCGGGGACCCACCGGACGGGCCACTGTATTTTGCGAAAAAAACGTTTCCCCCTGACTGCTGGGACCCACCAGCTACATCTTCGGACGCAAGGAAGTGCGTCCGGGCAAAAAAAATGATTCTCCCCCTGACTACTGGGACCCACCAGCTACATCTTCACACGCAAGGAAGTCCGTGCTGGAAAAAAAACGACTCGCCCCCCTGACTGCTAGGACCCACCAGCTACATCTTCGCACGCAAGGAAGTGCTTGACAGTCGGGACCCACCTGGTCGAAGCGTACGTAGCGTTGTCATTCTGGTCGCGAACGTGTACGTACATATATTCTGGTGGATGTAGAGGCACGCACGTGTCGTAGTAGAGGCGCATACGTGTCGTAGTAGAGGCGCGCATGTAGCATGTACACGTACGTACAACGGCCAAGGTGCAAGAAAGAAATACGGCCACATATGTGTACATACGGGCGTGGTCTCGAACGCCTACTCGCGCATACGTACGGCCAGGGCTCGTGTACATGGATGGGTCGGAACGTAGAAACAACGTCGTCGTGTTCATGGGGAGGCAACGGAATGCTCGTGTTCATCGGGAGGTAACGGAACGCGTGGGAGCCAACCGGCTGGGTCGGAACGGAATGCATGGTCGTGTTCATCGGGAGGGCTTGGACGGAATAGGCAATGGAAACGAGGCCTAGCGTACTGCATAACGGAGGAAACGGACCTCCTATGTTCGGAACGGGGTCCTGTTGATCGGGAGGGGTGTGGCATACCGCAAAACGGAGGAAACAGACCACCTACGGTCGAAATGGGGGTCATGTTGATTGGGGGGGTGTGGCGTACCGCAAAACAGACGAAACGAGGGTCCTGTTGATCGGGAGGGGTGTGGCGTACCGCAAAACGGACGAAACGGACCTCCTACGGTCGAAACAGGGGTCCTGTTCATCGGGAGGGGTGTGGCGTACCGCAAAACGGGACTCCTCGGGATACTGTTCATCTCCACCGTCGACCTCCTCCAGCCTCCACGGGCTCCTGTTCATCCAGCCTCCACCGTGCGCTACTCCACTGGCTACTGTTCAACCACCCCTCCACGGGCACCCCTCCACTGTCTACTGTTCATCCAACCCTCCACACCATGGGGTCCTGTTCAACCACCCCTCCATGGGCACCCCTCCACCGTCTACTATTCATCCAGCCCTCCACA
>NC_041390.1:400730093-400773243 GCF_002162155.2 Triticum dicoccoides | reverse complement strand
CCAATCTATCGGCTTCAGTTAGCAGCAGTAGCGAAAGAATCGCTTGATCGGGTTCAGTTAACAGCCATCGATCGATCGCTCGAGTTCAGTAACGTGTAGCCTGCAGTGCAATCGCTCGGGTTCAGTTAGAGCCCAACGCCTCGCTCGGGTTCAGTTAGAGCCAACGCCTCGCACACACGCACGCACGTGTACAAGAGAAACGCGCATCGCTCGGCCCCCGACCTCCCACCGTAACCGGGAACTCCCCGAAATTTTCCTCGTCCTCGCTTCTACCACGGTTTTTTCCATCATGGACGTCCCAAAGAATGTCATGCAGCTGCGTCTCCGGCCCGCCCAAGACGAAAAGCCCATTTTCTGTCATGATACTTTGTCATATAAGTAGGAGCCCACCACATCTATGATGATACCGGGTTTTGTCACAATTATCATCATAGAAGTGTCATATGTATGACAGAATTTTTTTTCGTTCGGCCCTAAATGTCACGGATGTGTCTTTTTTTTGTAGTGTATGCACTCGTTCAGCTCGGTGAAGTCCCACGAACTCTAGATCCAGCTGAGTGTCGGGGGAGAGCTTCGTCAGCACGACGGTGTGATGAGGGTGATGATGAAGTTACTGATGCAGGGCTTCGCCTAAGCACTACAACGATATGACAGAGGTGGAAATCTGTGGAGGGGGGCACCGCACACGACTAAGAGATCAACTTGTGTGTCTATGGTGTGCCCCCTCCCCAGTATATAAATGAGTGGAGGAGGGGAGGTCCGACCCTCTCTATGGTGCGCCCTAGGGGGAGTTCTACTCCCACCGGGAGTAGTATTCCCCCTTTCCCTAGTAGGAGTAGGAGAGAAGGAAGGGGGGAGAGAAGGAAGGGGGAGAGAGAATGAAGGAGGGGGGCCCACCCAATTAGGATTAGGCTAGGGGGGCGTCCTCCTCCTTGGCCTTCCTCTCCTCTATTCCACTAAGGCCCAATAAGGCCCATATACTCCCCGGGGGGTTCCGGTAACCCCACGATACTCCGGTAAATGCCTGAACTCACCCGGAACCATTCTGATGTCCAAACATAGGCTTCCAATATATCGATATTTATGTCTCGACCATTGTGAGACTCCTCATCATGTCGGTGATCATATCCGGGACTCCGACTACCTTCGGTACATCAAAACACATAAACTCATAATACCGATCATCACCGAACGTTAAGCGTGCGGACCCTACGGGTTCGAGAACTATGTAGACATGACCGAGACTCATCTCCTGTCAACCAATAGTGGAACCTGGATGCTCATATTGGTTCCTACATATTCTATGATGATCTTTATCAGTCAAACCGCATAACAACATACGTTGTTCCCTTTGTCATCGGTATGTTACTTGCCCGAGATTCGATGGTCGGTATCTTAATACCTAGTTCAATATCGTTAATGGCAAGTCTCTTTACTAGTTCTGTAATGCAACATCCCGTAACTAACTCATTAGTCACATTGCTTGCAAGGCTTATAGTGATGTGCATTACCGAGAGGGCCCAGAGATACCTCTCCGATACACGGAGTGACAAATCCTAATCTCGATCTATGCCAACTAAACAAACATCATCAGAGACACCTATAGAGCATCTTTATAGTCACCTAGTTACGTTGTGACATTTCATAGCACACTAAGTGTTCCTCCGGTATTCGGGAGTTGCATAATCTCATAGTCATAGGAACATGTATAAGTTATGGAGAAAGCAATAGCAGTAAACTAAACGATCATCGTGCTAAGCTAACGAATGGGTCAAGTCAATCACATCATTCACCAATGATGTTAACCCATTTATCAAATGACAACTCTTTGTCCATGGCTAGGAAACTTAACCATCTTTTATCAACGAGCTAGTCAGGTAGAGGCATACTAGTGTCACTCTGTTTGTCTATGTATTCACACATGTACTAAGTTTTTGGTTAATACAATTCTAGCATGAATAATAAACATTTATCATGATATAAGTAAATATAAATAACAAGTTTATTATTGCCTCTAGGGCATATTTCCTTCAGTCTCCCACTTGCACTAGAGTCAATAATATAGTTCACATCGTCATGTGATTTCACACCAATAGTTCACATCTTTATGTGATTAGTTCACATCTTCATGTGAAAAATACCCAAAGGGTTTACTAGAGTCAATAATCTAGTTCACATCGGTATGTGATTAACTCCCAAAGAGTGATCATGTTTTGCTTGTGAGAGAAGTTTAGTCTACAGGTCTGCAACATTCAGATCTGTATGTATTTTGCAAATTTCTATGTCTACAATACTCTTCATGGAGCTACTCTAGCTAATTGCTCCCACTTTCAATATGTATCTAGATCGAGACTTAGAGTCATCTAGATTGGTGTAAAAAGCTTGCATCGACGTAACTCTTTATGATGAACTCTTTTATCACCTCCATAACCGAGAAATATTTCCTTAGTCCTCTAAGGATAATTTTGACCGCTGTCCAGTGATCTACTCCTAGATCTCTATTGTACTCCCTTGACAAAATCATGCTAAGGTATACAATAGGTATGGTACATAGCATAGCATACTTTATAGAACCTATGACTGAGGCATAGGGAATGACTTTTCATTCTCTTTTTATTTTCTGCCATGGCCGGGTTTTGAGTCTTTACTCAATTTCACACCTTACAACTTAGGCAAGAACTCCTTGTTTGACTAATCCATTTTGAACTCCTTCAAAATCTTATCAAGGTATGTAATCATCGAAAGTCTTATCAAGCGTCTTGATCTATCTTTATAGATCTTGATGCCCAATATGTAAGTAGCTTTAAAGGTAATTCTTTCTTTGAGAAACTCTTGTCAAATTCTCCTTTATGCTTTCCAGAAAATTCTACATCATTTACGATCAACAATATGTCATTCACATATAATTATCAGAAAGGCTGTAGTGCTCCCACTCACTTTCTTGTAAATACAAGCTTCACCGCAAGTCTGTATAAAACTATATGCTTTGATCAACTCATCAAAGCGTATATTCCAACTCCGAGATGCTTGCACCAGTCCATAGATGGATCGCTGGACCTTGCACACTTTGTTAACACCTTTAGGATTGACAAAACCTTCTGGTTGCCTCTTATACAACTCTTTTTTAATAAATCCATTAAGGAATGTAGTTTTGGTATCCATTTTCCAGATTTCATAAAATGCGGCCACTGCTAACATGATTCGGATAGAATTTTAAGCATTGATACTAGTGAGAAAATCTCATCGTAGTCAACACCTTGAACTTGTGAAAAACCTTTTGCGACAATTCGAGCTTTCTAGATAGTAACACTACTATAAGCCCGTCTTCCTCTTGAAGATCCATTTATTCTGAATGGCTCACCGATCACCGAGCAAGTCAATCAAAGTCCATACTTTGTTCTCATACATGGATCCCATCTCAGATTTCATGGACTTAAGACATTTTGTGGAATCTGGGCTAATCATCGCTTCCTCATAGTTCGTAGGTTCGTCATGGTCTAGTAACATGACTTCCAGAACAGGATTACCGTATCACTCTGGTGCGTAACATACTCTGGTTGACCTACGAGGTTCGGTAGTAACTTGATCTGAAGTTTCACGATCATCATCATTAACTTCCTCACTAATTCGTGTAGGCATCACTGCAACTGATTTCTGTGATGAACTACTTTCCAATTCGGGAGAAGGTACAGTTACCTCATCAAGTTCTACTTTCCTCCGACTCACTTCTTTTGAGAGAAACTCCTTCTGTAGAAAGGGTCCACTCTTAGCAACAAAGATCTTGCCTTTGGATCTGTGATAGAAGGTGTACCCAACATTTTCTTTTGGGTATCCTATGAAGACACACTTCTCCGATTTGGGTTTGAGCTTATGAGGTTGAAACTTTTTCACATAAGCATCGCAACCCCAAACTTTTAGAAATGACAGCTTAGGTTTCTTGCTAAACCACAGTTCATACGGTGTCGTCTCAACGGATTTTAGACGATGCCCTATTTAACGTGAATGCAGCTGTCTCTAATGCATAACCCCAAAACGATAGTGGTAATTCGGTAAGAGACATCGTAGATTGCACCATATCTAATAAAGTACAGTTATGACATTCGGACACACCATTACATTGTGGTGTTCCAGGTGGCGTGAGTTGCAAAACTATTCCACATTGTTTCAAATGAAGACCAAACTTGTAACCCAAATATTTGTTTCCGCGATTAGATCGTACAAACTTTATTTTCTTGTTACGATGATTTTCCACTTCACTCTGAAATTCTTTGGACTTTTCAAATGTTTCAGACTTATGTTTCATCAAGAATATATACTCATATCTGCTCAAATCATATGTGAAGGTCAGAAAATAACGATTCCTGCCGCGAGCCTCAACACTCATATGTGAAGGTCGGAATATATACACATCAGTATGTATTATTTCCAACAAGTCTGCTGCTCGCTCCATTGTTTCGAATAATGGAGTCTTACTCATATTGCCCATGAGGCATGGTTCGCAAGCATCAAGTGATTCCAAAAGTCAATCAACATGGAGTTTCTTCTTGCGCTTTACACCAATATGACCTAAATGGCAGTGCCACATATAAGTTGCACTATCATTATTATCTTTGCATCTTTTGGCTTCAATATTATGAATATGTGTGTCACTATGATCGAGATTCAATAAACCATTTATATTGAGTGTATGACCATAGAAGGTTCTATTCATGTAAATAGAACAACAATTATTCTTTGACTTAAATGAATAACCGTATTGCAATAAACATGATCCAATCATATTTATGCTCAACGCAAACACCAAATAACATTTATTTTAGGTTCAACACTAATCTCGAAGGTAAAGGGAGTGTGCGATGGTGATCTTATCAACCTTGGAATCACTTCCAACACACATTGTCACCTTGCCCTTAACTAGTCTTTGTTCATTTTGCAACTCCTCTTTCGAGTTACTAATCTTAGCAACTGAACCGGTATCAAATACCCTGGGGTTACTATGAACACTGGTAAAGTACACATCAATAACATGTATATCAAATATACTTTTGTTTACTTTGCCATCCTTCTTATGCGCCAAGTATTTGGGGTAGTTCTGCTTCCAGTGACCATTCCCTTTGCAGTAGAAGCACTCAGTTTTAGGCTTAGGTCTAGCTTTGGGCTTCTTCACGGGAGTGGCAACTTGCTTGCCATTCTTCTTGAAGTTCACTTTCTTTCCATTGCCCTTTTACTTGAAACTAGTGGTCTTGTCAACCATCAACAATTGATGATTTTCCTTTATTTCTACCTTCGCCAATTTCAGCATCGCGAAGAGCTTGGGAATCGTTTCGGTTATCCCTTGCATTCTATAGTTCATCACGAAGTTCTAGTAACTTGGTGATAGTGACTAGAGAACTATGTCAATCACTATCTTATCTGGAATATTAACTCCCACTTGATTCAAGTGATTGTAGTACTCAGACATTCTGAGCACATGCTCACTAGCTGAGCTATTCTCCTCCATCTTGTAGGAAAAGTACTTGTCAATGGTCTCATACCTCTTAACACAGGCATGAGTCTGAAATACCAATTTCAGCTCTTGGAACATCTCATATCCTCTGTGGTGTTCAAAACATTTTTGAAGTCCCGGTTCTAAGCCGTAAAGTATGGCGCACTAAAACTATCAAGTAGTCATCATACTGAGCTTGTCAAACGTTCATAACGTCTGCATCTGCTCCTGCAAAAGGTCCATGACCTGGCGGTGCATCAAGGACATAATTCTTCTATGCAGCAATGAGGATAATCCTCATATCACCGGGCTAGTCCGCATCATTGCTACGAACATCTTTCAACATAGTTTTCTCTAGGAACATATCATAAATAAAACGGGGAAGCTATACACGAGCAATTGATCTACATCATAGATATGCAAATACTATCAGGACTACTTTCATGATAAATTTAAGTTCAATTAGTCATATTACTTAAGATTTCCCACTTAGATAGTGTAACATCCCAAATTTTCAATTTGGAATGTTACACATTAGATCATCATGCATATCGTATTTTCTTACATTTTGGTCGATCCTAGAAATTTCACGCAACTCAAGGACCTTCGGAGAGAGTTGGAGATTTCGTTATTTTCATAGTTGAGAGTTTTCTCGAATTTGAAAAGAGGATTATTTGATTTATTTATTTCATCTTCAATTATTTTTCTGATATCAAAATATAAGAGAGGGAATAATATGACTTTCCCAAAATTGAGGAAAAATGAAGATTTAATAAATAGATCAAATTTTTGTTTTCCGGTGTTTGTTTGTTTTTTCTTTGGATAGGGAAAATGCGCGTTTTCGAAAATTGCATTTTAGGTCCGGAGTAAAGTTCATTTTGTTCGGCTCATTTTTAGGAGTCGGGGAAAATTTACTTTAGGTTTTTTGGAGTTCGTTTAGATTTTCTTTCTTTTGTTTTTCTGCGCTTGTAACCGTTTAAAAAAAAACTTTTCCGCAGGCCAGCCGGGCCAAGGCCCAGGCCAGCCACCGCCGCGCCCCAGCCCCAGCCTCCCGTGGGCGCGCCTGGCGCCAGAGGCAGGCCGCCGCCTCGCCTCGTCTTAGCCGAGTCCTAAAAGGACTCTAGGCTTGCCCTTTCCTTTTTTTCGTTTTCCTTTTTCCTCTCTTGTTCTTGTCCCCTACCCCAAGAAACCCCCTCCCCTCACCTATAAAAATACCCCCACACCCCCCCTCCAAAACATCAAATCAAAAGCCCTCTCCTCCCCAAGCCCCACACCACCCCGCGTCGCTGCCATAGCCGCCCCACCCCGCGCCCCTCACCACCACTCCGCGCCCCTCACCCACGCCGCCGCCCTTGTGCATCGCCGCCGCCGCCCAACGCCGCCGTTCGCCGGAGCCCTCGCCGGAACCTCGCCTAGGTAGCCGCGCCTCTCTTTTTCTTCCCCGGTCCGGTTTTTCCTAAAAGACCGTTCCGTTTTCTCTCCGATTCTTTTCTTTTCTTCCAGTTTTTGTTCCGGTTTCCAGATCGGTTTTCCGTTTTCTTTTTCGGTTTCTTTTCCAAAAATCCTAGATCGGTTTCATTCTTCTTTCGGACCGTTCGTCTCAACGAACGTGATCACCGATTATTTCCCGGTTAACGACGCCCGTTCGTTTAACCGTTCGTCTCTTTCTTTTCGTCGGATTTATTCCGCGATCGCGATCTCAGATCCGATCTTTGTTCTAGTCTTCCTTCTCGCCCGTTTATCGGAATCAGGTGATTCAAGCGCCTGGAGTTTCATCTCGAAACCGCCATTCCGTCTAATCAACTTAAACAAGTTTTTGCCCCAGTAAAATTTGACCTAGTTTCAACTTGCTAGAACCGAGTTGTTTTCTTCCGCCGTTTGTTTTCCGTTTCTTTGTTCGGTTCGTTCTTTCTTTGCAACCGGAGTTCTTAAGTTGAACTATCTGGTTCGTTCTCTTGTTCGAGTTTTACTTGTGCATTAGATGAGTACTTATTGTGTGGTTACTATTGTTTGCTTACGATAGATTGACCGGAGTGTGACGAGTAGATCTATCAAGAGTTTTGAGTGCGAATCATCTTCATCTACATTGCAGGCAAGTTCACACTTTGATCATACCTTTTCTACAACCCAGTTTTATTGCATTAGATCAATCCTCTCACATTGCATGATTAGGATCTAATTAAATTGTGGGATGGGAAGTAGATGAGGTAGTACCTATCACCTGTATTATTATGAAACCTTTGGAAGTTACTTCTATGTTTGCTTATTATGCCATGCTATGCTAGTAGACGTGGATTGGGTGAGTGACATCCATGACAGATGTGAGTTGATAATTTTAATGGTTTATCTAAGGTGGCAACCTAACACAGATCTAGGTGGATTGAGGCACCTGATGTCTATCAGGACTTGCCTGTTTTTTTGGACCGCCACCCAGGCTCAAAGGGATCATAAGATAATTCATGCTAGAAACTTCCGTGTGCAGCCACATGCTACTATGGGCTCTGGCATAGTTGACTAAGTTGTGCGAACTCTTACGGGGTGGACTAGCAGATGTAGGGGTTATAGGTGGTACGGTCTACCCCACATGTAAGGTGCTAGCGCTTCTGAAAGACTATGTCTCGGTCATCCGTTTCTCAAACACCATGTAGTGCGAGAAAACAAACGGAGGCGATCGAGTCATGTGGGGAAAAGTGCGCAAACCTCTGCAGAGTGTACAAACTAATCATGATTAGCTGTGTCCCCGGTTATGGACAACTTGAGTATCTAGTACTTGAATATCATTGTGAATCTCAACATGTTACTTCTAATTAATGTTGTTGGGTTTTAATTATTTTTAATTGGGATTGAGAATGCTGTCAACCATTCTCAATGTTTCACAACCACCATGATAGTTAAATAAACTTATTCCTTTGCAGTAGGGAAAAATTGGCTTTACGCAAAAACCTGATAACGATAGAGCTTTTCCACCAGCCAAATATGCATGTAGTGATAGCCATTGTTCATCATTCTCTATGGTGTGAATTTGCCAGTACATTCAATGTACTGACCCTCTGTGGCTGCAACGTCTCATGTTGCAGGAGTATCTTACGACGAGTAAGTGATACGTTAGGGTTATGATTTCTACACTCAACTTTGCCGTTGGTGTTGATGGGAATCCCCAACCTTGTTGCTTCCGCTATAAGGATTGAGGTAATAGTACTTACGTTACTTTATACATGTGATTTACCTCTGTTATAAATCCTTCGAGTAGTATGTGTGTCAGCATACTGATCCAGGGATGACACCTAAGCACAGAGACTTGATCCATTCGGGTCGGGTCGCTACAAGATGGTATCAGAGCACATGTTGGCTGTAGGACGTGACCCTAGAAACTGGCAAGCCCATAGCAAAGATTTTTCTCTACAACTTTCCCTTTCAAAAAGATCTTTTACCTCTCTTCTCTTCTGAGTTTATTCAAATTTCCCTTTTAGTGAGACCATACCCCTTTTCCCCTTTTGACCACTCAAAGATTCGACTGATGAGACCACTCCAAGAAGTACAGGATATCAGACAAGTAAGACCATTCGGAATAAAGAGGATTTTACCATACATTATGATAATGGAAACTACAACTATGAAGACTCTAAAGATTAGGAGAATTGGAGGCTCTGAAGAATCCCCAGATTTGTATGACCTAGGAATGCTACCCTTATGGAACTTGGCGGATTATGGAAGTTGTCAATACCCGAGATCAAGGTGTATCGGAGAAAGACTGAAACAAGGAGTATGAGAACTCGAAGTTTTGTCAAAGAAACCCTAAGGCAGGAGATATCAACTGTGGAGAGATAGCTCATGGAAATGACAAGAGCAAAAACACGGTTATCCGTGATGTCATCACCCGCTAATGCTATTGTCACCGTGCTGACTTAAGGATGCAAGTCTTCAGAATGGGTTTGATGTAAGAAGGCTGATGGAGCACCTAGCATAAAGATGAAGTTTTAGCCCTATCCGGCATATCACCAGGATCTGGAGTAGTACATCAAGAAGTTTAAAATGGAGCTCCAGGAAGTCGTATTAGACAAGGAAGTATTTCATGAGGAACTCAGGATCCTGAAGATGAAAGTAGACAAGCTGGAGGAGCTACAACCTCGAGATACCGGAGAATTGTCAGGAACTGAAGGATAGTATGACCATGGCTCATGCCAAGGATGTTGAAACCTAGAAGTTTGGAATGCAATTCCAGAATATTCAAAGATGTCACGAGAGACTTCGCGTCAACCGAGTTGATCTGGCAAAAGAACTTGAGAAGACAAGCATGATCGGAAGAAGCCGTTGGAGGCATGAGCAAAACTAGAAGAGTGTGGTGACGTTGAAGATTTATTGACCCTTAGAAGACCAAACCCCTGTTTTATACCTACGTTAGATGCGATGATTGTGAGCTGTCATTTGTTTGATGTTTTCCGACAGCCACAATAAAATCTGTCTTTTCAAAACTGTTGTTTGCATTGTGTGCATTCCTCTCTCTTGATCTCTCTTATCTTACCCCCAAACCCACATGCCCCTAATAGAGGATGAATGGAGATGAGCTTGTATTTTCGGGACTGATGAGTCAATTGGAGACAGACCGATGGATTCAGTACATGGAGGATCATATGGAGAACAACCCTATAGTCGGAAAGGATATGACCCAGCATGCTCTTTAGTGCTTTGAAAGAGGTGCTGCTACTTGGTGGAGGATATACCAAACCATGAATGGATGGCAAGGAGTAACCACTTGGAAAGAATTTAAGTTGACTTTGCCAAAGTCTTGGTTTGTGTCCCAGAAGTTGAAGCCTTATGGAAAGGATATGAAGAAACCTTGTGCATGCAAGATTTGTGGAGAAATGGGTCACACCCATAAAGAATACAAGGATGAATGCCCTAACTGTGAAGGAAGTCACCCAGCTGAAGAATGCCCAACTAGGCAGATCACTTGTTTCTTGTGTGAAGGGACTACCCATTACCCTGCTCAGTGTCACCTTTACCCCATGGTACAAAGAACCATCCAGCAGAAGGAAGAAGCAATGAAAGGAGCTCTTATGGAAAGTTTAGAAGAACTTGTGATGAAGAAAGAGGTGGAGGACACACCCAAAGAAGAACCAATTAAACCCTACACCAAGTCTTGCTATTCATGTGGAGAAGAAGGACACATCTCCCAGAATTGTATGAATGGGGATCTAGTAGAATTCCTGGCTGAGGAAGTAGAGTATGACCCACAGGAAATAGAAGCCCTGATTGGAATGGAAAAGTCTAGAAAGAGAAGTAGATTGGATTCCAGGAAGGATCTGAGTCATGTCAGCTGTTATGGGTGCAAGGAGTCAGGGCACTACCTCAACAAATGCCCAAAAAGGAAACCTCGATACTTGTCAGAAGTAATATGTTTTAGTTGTAATAAAGCAGGGCACTTTGCCAGAGATTGTCCGAAGGAGAAGGAGACTTGTGATAAGTAGTTGAGTTGTACCAGAAGAAATATAGTCGTAGTAGTGAGAACATTTTCCTTTATATTGAGGTGTTGAGTTGAGGCATGTAATGGAAAAACAGGAGATTGTAATAATTTGAGAATCAATAAAGTAGCATCGTTGGTGCTGATATGGATTTTATGAGTTATTACTCTATGAAGAAGGATTTTGACCATTTTGAGGATATGAGAAATATGGTCTATAGAATATTGGAGCATTTTAAGGGTGGTAGTACCCTGTAAAAACCGTTGACCCCTGGAAAAGATAAGCATACTCCACTGTAATGGATTTCGGACAAAAATGAATACGAGTTTTGTCTCGATATGTGTGATGCCCCAAGAGTATGTGGGATGAAGTTGGAAACCGTCAGTTGTTTGGACCAAATGTGATCAAGGAGTCAGAAGAGAATGTTAAGTTGATTTAAGATAGACTGAAGGTAGCTCAGTCCAGGCAGAAGAGTTATGTAGACTCAAAAACTCAAGGAGGTAGTCTATGAAATTGAAGACAGAGCATGTCTTCGTGTGTTCCCTCTGCGAGGAGTTATACGAGTTGGAGTTAAGGGATAGTTAGCCCCGAGATTTGTAGGACCATACCGAGTTTTGGAGCGTATGAGGGAAGTGGCCTACAAGTTGAAGTTTCCCGAAGGACTGTCAGGAGTTCAAGATGTGTTTCACGTTTCCCAGTTGAAGAAGTGCCATGCAGAGATGGCCAATATTCCCATGTAAGGACGCTTGACCCTGGAAAGGATAATGATGTTCCACGAAGTGAAATATGGACTTCATGAGTATAAGTTTTTATCTCGGTATGAGGGATATCCCACGAGGATGAAGAGATGAAGTACTATTGGATATAAAGGAGGTATGATGTTGGTAATATGGAGCAATGGCAACCCCATGACAAGTCTTAGTACTCACGTCTTGGTTGGGTGCCAATAGAAGGAAGGAAGACAGTACAATTGGAATGATTTAAGTATGCTAGGAAGCTGGAAGCTAGATGTTGGAATAATGACTAGTTGCCCCGAGGATGAGTTCAAGGATTTCAAGTGATGAGATAGGACATAACCCACAGGCCCCGGGACCTGCCAAGAAGCAAGCACATTCTTGCTGAAGGAAAAACCCTGGAAGTGGATATACCTTTGTCGATAGGCGATCTTAGAGGAGTAACGCAAAACCTGAGAGTTGTGAAGGAATGATAGATGTTTGTTTGGCTTGCAGAATCAATGGATTTATCCGAACTTGGTTCGTCGACAAGAGAAATTCTGCAATGCTTGTGAGGATGACCGAGTGTTAGAATGCGAGATTCGCTAAACCGTATACAAGGTAATGATTTGGGTGCGGGATGGATTGATCACCATACCGACTTACTCTTATTGTTCGCCTTGCTATATGGAATGGTAAATCTGAGTGACTTACCTATAGTGGAGAGACGATGATCAAAACCTTGTTTAAGCCTTAGAATGGTATAAGAATTTTTCCCTTGTACACGACAGCTTTTTGCCAACCGTAGGTTATACGGTGAGGATCAACCCAGACCCATTTCCTGCAGGAGAAACCATAAATGGTTGACCACCATGAGATATCGATAGTTGTTTAGTTTTGGCGCCAGACCGTCAGCTAAGAAGACCCAGTCACAGAATAACCTTACCAAGATGAAAGGACAAAAGAATTGAGGAAAAGGTTATGCCGTTACCGGAAGAGCTCAGAGGGGAAATTTTCTCGAGGATCTAAGAAGACCGACACTGTCAAGAATAAGGATGGAGTATATGAGTTTTGATGGAACCGTAACAATGATTCTAAGGGTGGTAGCACCCCAGACACCGTGTGATGATCGATGGATTTTGAGAAGACCCCCAAACCCTAATATTTTCTTGCTAGCCTCTCCGAATCTCGAGGACGAGATTCCTTTTAAGGGTGGTAGGTTTGTAACATCCCAAATTTTCAATTTGGAATGTTACACATTAGATCATCATGCATATCGTATTTTCTTACATTTTGGTCGATCCTAGAAATTTCACGCAACTCAAGGACCTTCGGAGAGAGTTGGAGATTTCGTTATTTTCATATTTGAGAGTTTTCTTGAATTTGAAAAGAGGATCATTTGATTTATTTATTTCATCTTCAATTATTTTTCCGATATAAAAATATAAGAGAGGTAATAATATGACTTTCCCAAAATTGAGGAAAAATGAAGATTTAATAAATAGATCAAATTTTCGTTTTCCGGTGTTTGTTTGTTTTTCTTTGGATAGGGAAAAATGCGCATTTTCGAAAATTGCATTTTAGGTCCGGAGTAAAGTTCATTTTGTTCGGCTCATTTTTAGGAGTCGGGGAAAATTTACTTTAGGTTTTTTGAAGTTCATTTAGATTTTCTTTCTTTTGTTTTTCTGCGCGCGTAACCATTTAAAAAAACTTTTCCGCGGGCCAGCCGGGCCAAGGCCCAGGCCAGCCACCGCCGTGCCCCAGCCCCAGCCTCCCGTGCGCGTGCCTGGCGCCAGAGGCAGGCCGCCGCCTCGCCTCGTCTTAGCCGAGTCCTAAAAGGACTCTAGGCTAGCCCTTTCCTTTGTTTCGTTTTCCTTTTTCCTCTCTTTTTCTTGTCCCCTACCCCAAGAAACCTCCTCCCCTCACCTATATAAATACCCCCACACCCCCCTTCCAAAACATCAAATCAAAAGCCCTCTCCTCCCCAAGCCCCACACCACCGCGCGCCGCCGCCATAGCCGCCCTACCCCGCGCCCCTCACCACCACCCCGCGCCCCTCACCCACGCCGCCGCCCGACGCCGCCGTTCACCGGAGCCCTCGCCGGAACCTCGCCGAGGTAGCCGCGCCTCTCTTTTTCTTCCCCGGTCCGATTTTCCTAAAAGACCGTTCCGTTTTCTCTCCGATTCTTTTCTTTTCTTCCGGTTTTTGTTCCGGTTTCTAGATCGGTTTTCCGTTTTCTTTTTCGGTTTCTTTTCCGAAAACCTTAGATCGGTTTTCGTTCTTCTTTCGGACCGTTCGTCTCAATGAACGTGATCACCGATTATTTCCCGGTTAACGACGCCCGTTCGTTTAACCGTTCGTCTCTTTCTTTTCGTCGGATTTATTCCGCGATCGCGATCTCAGATCCGATCTTCGTTCTAGTCTTCCTTCTCGCCCGTTTATCGGAATCAGGTGATTCAAGCGCCTAGAGTTTCGTCTCGAAACCGCCGTTCCGTCTAATCAACTTAAACAAGTTTTTGCCCCGGTAAAATTTGACCTAGTTTCAACTTGCTAGAACCGAGTTGTTTTCTTCCGCCGTTTGTTTTCCGTTTCTTTGTTCGGTTCATTCTTTCTTTGCAACCGGAGTTCTTAAGTTGAACTATCTGGTTCGTTCTCTTGTTCGAGTTTTACTTGTGCATTAGATGAGTACTTATTGTGTGGTTACTATTGTTTGCTTATGATAGATTGACCGGAGTGTGACGAGTAGATCTATCAAGAGTTTTGAGTGCGAATCATCTTCATCTACATTGCAGGCAAGTTCACACTTTGATCATACCTTTTCTACAACCCAGTTTTATTGCATTAGATCAATCCTCTCACATTGCATGATTAGGATCTAATTAAATTGTGGGATGGGAAGTAGATGAGGTAGTACCTATCACCTGTATTATTATGAAACCTTTGAGAGTTACTTCTACGTTTGCTTATTATGCCATGCTATGCTAGTAGACGTGGATTGGGTGAGTGATATCCATGACAGATGTGAGTTGATAATTTTAATGGTTTATCTAAGGTGGCAACCTAACACAGATCTAGGTGGATTGAGGCACCTGATGTCTATCAGGACTTGCCTGTTTTTTTGGACCGCCACCCAAGCTCAAAGGGATCATAAGATAATTCATGCTAGAAACTTCCGTGTGCAGCCACATGCTACTATGGGCTCTGGCATAGTTGACTAAGTTGTGCGAACTCTTACGGGGTGGACTAGCAGATGTAGGGGTTATAGGTGGTACGGTCTACCCCACATGTAAGGTGCTAGCGCTTCTGAAAGACTATGTCTCGGTCATCCGTTTCTCAAACACCATGTAGTGCGAGAAAACAAACGGAGGCGATCGAGTCATGTGGGGAAAAGTGCGCAAACCTCTGCAGAGTGTACAAACTAATCATGATTAGCTGTGTCCCCGGTTATGGACAACTTGAGTATCTAGTACTTGAATATCATTGTGAATCTCAACATGTTACTTCTAATTAATGTTGTTGGGTTTTAATTATTTTTAATTGGGATTGAGAATGCTGTCAACCATTCTCAATGTTTCACAACCACCATGATAGTTAAATAAACTTATTCCTTTGCAGTAGGGAAAAATTGGCTTTACGCAAAAACCTGATAACGATAGAGCTTTTCCACCAGCCAAATATGCATGTAGTGATAGCCATTGTTCATCATTCTCTATGGTGTGAATTTGCCAGTACATTCAATGTACTGACCCTCTGTGGCTGCAACGTCTCATGTTGCAGGAGTATCTTACGACGAGTAAGTGATACGTTAGGGTTATGATTTCTACACTCAACTTTGCCGTTGGTGTTGATGGGAATCCCCAACCTTGTTGCTTCCGCTATAAGGATTGAGGTAATAGTACTTACGTTACTTTATACATGTGATTTACCTCTGTTATAAATCCTTCGAGTACTGTGTGTGTCAGCATACTGATCCAGGGATGACACCTAAGCACAGAGACTTGATCCATTCGTGTCGGGTCGCTACAGATAGACCTCCCTCTAGTCATCTAAATGATCACGTGATCCATATCAACTAAACCATGTCCGGTCATCACGTGAGATGGAGTAGCTTTCGATGGTGAACATCACTATGTCGATCATATCTATTATATGATTCACATTCGACCTTTCGGTCTCAGTGTTCCGAGGCCATATCTGCATATCCTTGGCTCATCAAGTTTAACCCGAGTATCCTACATGTGCAAAACTGGCTTGCACCCGTTGTATGTGAACGTATAGCTTATCACACCCGATCATCACGTGGTGTCTCAACATGAAGAACTGTCGCAACGGTGCATACTCAGGGAGAACACTTATACCTTGAAATTTTAGTAAGGGGTCATCTCATAATGCTACCGTCGTACTAATCAAAATAAGATGCATAAAAGGTGAACATTACATGCAATCAAAATATGTGACATGATATGGCCATCATCATCTTGCACCTTTGATCTCCATATCCAAAGTATCATCATGATCTCTATCGTCATAGGCATGACACCATGATCTCCATCGTCTTGATCTTTATGAACGTGTCGTCACATGGTCGTCTCGCCAACTATTGCTTTTTCAACTATTGCTATCGCATAGTGATAAAGTAAAGCAATTATATGGTGCTTGCATCTTATGCAATAAAGAGACAACCATAAGGCTCTTGCCAGTTGCCGATAACTTTAACAAAAACATGATGATCTCATACAACAATTTATATAATCACGTCTTGACCATATCACATCACAACATGCCCTGCAAAAACAAGTTAGACGTCCTCTACTTTGTTGCTGCAAGTTTTACGTGGCTTCTACGGGTTTAGCCAGAACCGTTCTTACCTATGCATCAAAAACCACAACGCGGTATAGTGATTTCTTTTTGATCTTCAGAAAGAAACCTATTCATTGAATTTGATTCAACTAAAGTTGGAGAAACTGACACCCGCCAGCCACCTGTGTGCAAAGCACGTCAGTAGAACCAGTCTCATGAACAGGGTCATGTAATGTCGGTCCGGGCCGCTTCATCCAACAATAACACTAAATCAAGAAACAACTAGTGATGGCAAGCAATATGTATATTCCCACACCCACAACTCATTTGTGTTTTACTCGTGCATATAACATCTACGCATAGACCTGGCTCGGATGCCACTGTTGGGGAACGCAGTAATTTCAAAAAAATTCCTACGCACACGCAAGATCCATCTAGGTGATGCATAGCAACGAGAGGGAAGAGTGTTGTCCACGTACCCTCATAGACCGTAAGCGGAAGCGTTATGACAACGCGGTTGATGTAGTCGTACGTCTTCATGATCCGACCGATCCTAGCACCGACGGTATGGCACCTCTGTTGTGGATTTGTCATGGCAGATGTCCTAGTGTGAGGACTTGTTGTGAGGCCAACACATCTATGTGGTAGCTTGAGAGGGGTTGATCGAAATCAAGAGACGCAACACAAGATAAGGGTTTAGACAGCTTCGGACCCCGAGAAACATCATCCGGTAATAACCCTACATGATGTTTGTGGCTAGGTCTCATTATCATCAAGAGGGAGTCTCCATGTAAGCCGGCTCCCCTTTGTTGTGTCTAGCCTTCGAGGTTATTTTGCCCCTCTTGGGGTGCCCTGCCCCACCTTATATAAGTTAGAGGGGCGGGTTACATGTGGACTCCTAGTAGGATTAGGACTAGTCTATCTTCTATTACAAGTTGGATACAAGTCTGGGTCTTGCTTCCTTGTAAAGGAAATACTCCTCATGCCTTTCCTCTTAAGACGACCCACCATAACGTGAGCCGGCCTTCCGGGCGTTGCACCTTGAGTTGTCCGTCTGACCCACCCGCCGGGTTACTAATGAGTCGCCAAGATCGGGCAGGTTACCCATGAGTCGCCAAGCTCCGGGCGGGTCACCAGTGAGTCGCCACACTCCAGCTGGGTCATACATCCGAGAGGTTACACCGCGGGGTATATCCCCGACATTAGCCCCCAGTTTAACTTAGATTTATCCATGTTAAACTTTTGCTGCAAAATAAACACAAGAACAAATTTGACAGGCTGTGCTCCGGTTTAAAAGTTCTCCTGAGCCGGCACCTGATCAACCTTAAGTCCTTGTCATTTCCTCCTGGATGCGTGTCCATGATCTCATAGCAAATCCCCTTTAGAAGATATGTTCAAACTTTGCCAATGCAAAAAAGTCGGGCACTTCTTCCAAAAAATCCGGGTCAATAAGCCAGCTTCATAATCAATTTGCTCACATTGGTCTCTTGTAGAGCAATATTATAAAAAATAATCAATTTGAGTCGGTCTCCAAAGCTCCGACTTAATAAAATATTGGACTCAAGATATTCATCTGGTGATCCACCGGCTTGTAAATATTGATAACACCGAGTCACAACTGTTGCTAACACCAAGCTTGAAAGTGTACCTCCATTATATGCATATCACTTGTAGCCCCCAAGTCTTAAGAAAGGAGCGTAGTAATAGATTAAGACTTGTTTCAATATAAACATCACAACTTTGAAGAAATCCGAGTTTTGTTCATCTCAATCACTATTCATAAACAGAATATTCCACATATGTAGCCCCCAAGTGCCGGGTTGTCATGCTTGCAGCAACCTGGGACTTATAATTTCCTTATGCTCATAAAATTTCAACCAATGTAGCCCCCAAGGACCGGGCCACTATGCAATAATGAGCAGGGACTTTTGTAGATATGATCATGTAAACTTAAGCAGCAACATGTAGCCCCCAAGGGCTGGCTCAGTAAGATAATACTGAGCTGGGACTTTATATATATTTCACTAAAAATAACATCATATAATGTAACCCCCATCATGGGGCTTGAACCCATGTCCACCAGGTTAAGAGCCTTGTTCTTCTACCAACTCAGCAATGGGCCCTTCAACATAATGGATTAAGGCTTGTGTACTTTGAATTTTTTGATAGGAGCAATTGGCAGCCCCCAAGGGCCAGCTCATTACGATGTGATGAGTCGGGTCTTCAATAACACAAGTAGAAAAATGACCTTGCATTAGCCCCCAAGTGCCATGGTGCATGCTGGCAGTGACATGGGACTTGCATATTTGATGTAATATCAATCTGAATAATGTAGCCCCCAAGTGCCGGGTCGTAAACCTGCAGCGACTCGGGACTACTCCTTCCATTATAGAATACATCATATCCATTGATAAGGAAACAATAGCCATTGCGCTAAAGCGACTTTGAAAACCTCAATCATTCAATATCATAATGAAAATCTAGCCAAGTTGGCTATTAAAGATTGGAATAATATAATCTGGCAGCTCTTGACCAATAGCCACTTAATGCGCATCCATTGTCCTCCGGGATACAACCCGGTGGCTTATAACCTTTGCAAAAAATCAGGAATTGATAACCCTATCCATGGCGGCTCATAGTCATATACAATTTTTGAGAAGATCACTTTGGCGGCTCATAGCCTCAACAAACTCAATATTGAATAATATAACCCCGAGCAGAATAACCTGGCAATACTTTCAGATGGCCAGATGATGGGTTTAAACGTAATGATTCATATGAGAAGAAGTAGTATTTTTATGTGTAAAACTCTGCATGTCCTACACAAAGTTTAAACAACATATGCCCTGATGACTTAACGTCAAAAGCCAGGGCGGGTAACAACCCAAACATAATACAGTCTTATGCAATTATAGAAAAGACTAGCATTAAGGCCATTCAAGCCTAAACATACTAGCGACTTAAAGTCAAAAGCCAGGGCGGGTTATCAAACCTCGCATATTCATATAACCAGGAAAACATACCTGTAGGATTGATTTATGCTGCTGGCTTACATCTCCATATCCAGTGAGAGTGACAATCCAATGATTCATAAGCGCATGATTCCAATGGCACAATCCAAAATATACTGGCGACTTAACGTCCAAAGCCAGGGCGGTTTACCAAGCCCAAAATACTCATACCATTATTGAAAGACATACATGTAGATTAATACCATGGTGATGCCTTGATAATTAAAATTCGGAGCCAGTATCAACCCAGAGTCCTGAAATATCATCATTTTGATTGCTCAAGGCAAAATATCCTGGCGACTTAAAGTCTGCTATCAGGGCGGTTTATCAAACCCAAAGATGCTCAATTATGAGTCATATAATCAAGGCTAGATGGCCTATGAAATCAGTTCATATTGCCGGCTTTACAACACCAGATACGGTAATGGTAATAACCCAAAGACTTAGAGCGCAACACCCTGTTCAATTTATTCATATTGCTGGCTTACAATGCCAGACAAAGCAAAGAGTAACATCCCAAAACCTAGAGTGCAGAACTCCAAGTGCATAATTATCACACACTGGCGACTTATAGTCCAAAGCCAGGCCGGGTTAATAAACACCGAGTAATTTCATATATGAACCATAAGGCATCATAGCCTTCATCGGATTTCAACCATGTATTAATATGTCCCAGGAGAGGAACCTCAAAAAATGTTCAAATCAAATAACAAAAAATCAAGGCTTTCATAGGTGGCCAGGCCTAAAAATAAAGTGCTTTCAAGGGCCGCACAACCACTGAGTTAAACCTTCATACGAACCTTATAAGCCGGACCTCACATAACCAATCGTCGTTTTAACTTTGACAAGTTCAGGTTCTGTATAAGATTGACTTTTCAAAAGTATGGCGGGTCGTTTCAGGATTACCTGGGCGGAGTGGCATACTTAAAAAGGTAGGATAACCCTGGTTTTTAGGTGAATACACTTGGCTTCCAAGCCTGGCTTTTAAGCCTATTACCAGGGTCATAAAAACTCTTGTTTGTTGAACAAAGAGTCGCCAAGTAACATTATATTCTAGGCGTATAAGCCGGATTAACAAGGGTAGTCATAGCTATGCTCGATGAGCAGGAAGCCCCCAAGTATATATGAAGATGAGCCCATAAGGCAGGATAGCTATGTTTGAACAGCGCATCATGGCAACACGTTCTCTTTGGCAACCTTTAATTTTTCTGAGAACTCGAACTTGCGAGAGATGAATTCCTTTTGAACCGAAATTTCAAACCGGATATTGAAAGTTTCAAAGCTTTGTGGGAGACAGATTTCCCTTGAGCCGGATTTTAAATCGGAATCCTTCATTTAAGCCGAAAATTTTCGGACGGCCTTTAAATTTTCATCAATATGGTAGCAGTCTCCAGGACCGGGTTATCTTCCCTCCAATGACCCGGAGTTCTTGAATCTGCTTAAACTGGCAACATTTACAAAGCCATATCCATGTAGCCCCCGAGTCTTAAGAGGACTCGAGGAGTTGTCTTGAGATTCTTCATATTTGACCGTGATATAAATCGGTATGAGTCATTCAATAGCTCAGTGATATAACAATCCCTTTTGCAGTAGATAACCTGCCCCGCATTAGAGAACTTCCAAGCCAGAGTAATTGCTCTTTTAATGAAAGCAATATGTAATATAAAAATATACTGGATGGATATGTTAGGCTAAATCTTATCCGCCACGGAGTTGATGATTACCATGGTGAAGTTGAAATCAATCGCGGCCAAGTCGGCCGCGGGAGCAGACAGATGAGCCGGCCGTGGCGTTGTAAGCCGGTGCGGACGGGCGAATCAATCACCGGCGTGGTATGCCCGTGGACGGGCGATGCAATCGCGTTGTGTTGATGCCACGGGGGCGGTGACTTGCGCATGTATCAGTCCAGCAGCATGGCACGAACACGCTAGTGCAAAAATAATATTGGCGCACGCCCCTTTGCGACACCTTTGTAATGAATAATGGTCCTGCGAAAATTTACCACAAACCAGAGTAATTGTTCTTTGATGAAAACAATATGTTTAATAATAAACTTGGATGGATATCACTTGTCATTTTTTGTCAGATAAACTAAGACGGAGCAGACCAAGTTTCAATACGCAGATAAATCCATAGTTGGAATTATGGATAGCATCCAGTAGCCCAGCGCTAGGTCAAATTGCCTGGCATCATTGACGTGATTCTAGGTAGATTTTATCTCCTCATTGCTGTAAATGGTAAAGTGACAATAGGGCCCTCCCCGTGTCGTCTCTCCTTTCTTTACTTTCATTTTCTCTTCTTGCCAGCACTAACTACTGGAACAGCGAGGAGCCAGTGCTCCCGCGGATGGAGGTAGAAGTGAGGCTGGGCCCTTCAACACACCCGAAAATCCCTGAGCTCACCAGCATGAAAAAAAAACCCATAGCAAGTATGTTCTCTGTATCCGCCGAAACTGAAACTTGCGTTTCTTCAGTAGCCAATTGAGTTGAAGCAGAATGTTTGTGGACGTAAATATTCAGAAACCCTCACCCCAGCAGCAATTTAACTTGTGCTCTAGAAACTTCCTGGCATCATTAAACTGATGGAATTGTTTCTCCAGCATGTACATCCATCCGTTTCTAAAATATCATATTCCATTGTGGAATAGAGCATCTTTTGGTCCTTCAATTTGTTGCAGTTTATCTTCAGTTTCTGTTGTTTGACAATAGGCCTCGGTGATAGAAGCAAGCCACCGGCTCAAGGCAAGGGACAACGAGGGCGAACCGAGATGGATTACGCCGCAACATTGAAGGCGACTCGCAGGCGCAGACGACTCAGCAAGGGCAGGGGTACTCGGGAAGAGTCCCAACGCGGACGGGTGCGGAAGAGGCCAGTGAGGTCCGATGGCAACCTGGACAGGAGGCAACTTCGCCAGGAGGTAGGGCGGCAGCGGCGACTTCAGGTCGGTTGGCGCGGTGGCTTGCAGTAGCGGCTCCAGGCCGATCGGTGCGGGGAAGCTCTCCGCAAGGGTGAAACGACGGTGGAGGCACGAGGCGCCGCACGGCTCAACAAGGTGGCTCGGGGCAGCAGCGAGGTTAGCCTGGCGCGGTCGACGGCGGCTTGACACCGCGGACTAGAACCGCGGGCACGAGTTCATGCACGACCGAGAAAACCCGCAGCAAGACGACTCCAGGCGAGAGCAAGATGCAGCAACGAAGGCTCGTAGTAGAAAACGGGTGGCTCAACGCCAGAGTGAGACGCGGCAACGGGAGCGGGCAGCGCGGGCAGGTCGAGCGGCTCGGAGGAGGCAAACCACAAAGGCGGCACGGAGCTGGCGCAGGGATTGCGGAGGTCGGGGCTCGAGCAACAGGTTGGAGCAGCGGTGGCCACTCGGAGCAGCGCACGGCAGCCTCAGCAGCGGATACGGCTCATAGGGCCCCGGCAAATCCTCAGCAGAGGAGCGGACCGGTGATGCTCCGGTGGCGGGCGGAGCGAAGAGGCCGCATGGGCCAGCCACGGGGGGATCGACCACGGCGGCTCAGAGGCCACGCCGGCCAAGGGAGGCAGCGCGGAAGCCGGGTCAACTCTGTATCCACTTCTAGATCGTGATTGATTTCTTCAGGTGAGGGCGATTCCGTTTCTCTGTTTGTTTCCGGTTGTAACTATCTTCGGTGAAAAAACTTGGGCCGCCGTGACTCGAAGTGGCTTTCGTTCCTGGCACTTGACGTCTCGGCGGAAATTGCGATTGGTCTGATCGCTGGATACGACGCAGAGCAAGCTGTCGAAATTCTCTTGAACCTTTGTTGATCTCGATGGATCGTACAACACGATGGCAGCGTGCACAGATAAACCAAAATAGTCTTAATCTCATGCCCCGCCACCGCAGAACACTTCGTCAATCTTGACTGATAACTTATAGTTGATATGAATTTTCCACGCCGGTTTGAGCCGGAAAATTACAAACTTCTCGAGCCCTAGAAAAGATCCCTTCAAGAACTAAACACCACCGTGCGCAGGCCCCATGATGGGCGCCAACTGTCGTGGATTTGTCACGACAGATGTCCTAGTGTGAGGACTTGTCGTGAGGCCAGCACATCTATGTGGTAGCTTGAGAGGGGTTGATCGTAATCGAGAGACGCAACACAAGACAAGGGTTTAGATAGCTTTGGGCCCCAGGAAACATCGTCCGGTAATAACCCTACATGTTGTTTGTGGCTAGGTCTCATTATCATCAAGAGGGAGTCGCCGTGTAAGCCGGCTCCCCTTTGTTGTGTCTAGCCTTCGAGATTATTTCTCCCCTCTTGGGGTGCCCTGCCCCTCCTTATATAAGTTAGAGGGGCAGGTTACATGTGGAGTCCTAGTAAGATTAGGACTAGTCTATCTTCTATTACAAGTTGGATACAAGTCCGGGTTTTGCTTCCTCGTAAAGGAAATACTCCTCATGCCTTTCCTCTTAAGCCGGCCCACCATAACGTGAGCCTGCCTTCTAGGCCTTGCGCCTTGAGTCGTCCGTCTGACCCACGCGCCGGGTTACTAATGAGTCGCCAAGATTGGGTGGGTTACCCGTGAGTCGTCAAGCTCTGGGCGGGTCGCCAGTGAGTCACCACACTCCAGTCGGGTCATACATCCGGTGGGTTACACCGTGGGGTATATCCCTGACAACCTCCGCGATATGCACTCGTTTAGCTCGCTGACATCCCACGAACTCTAGATCCAGCTGAGTGTTGGGGGAGAGCTTCGTCAGCACGACGGCGTGATGACGGTGATGATTAAGTTACCGACGCAGGGCTTTGCCTAAGCACTAAAACGATATGACTGAGGTGGAAATCTATGGAGGGGGCACCGCACATGGCTAAAAGATCAACTTGTGTGTCTATGGGGTGCCCCCTCCCCCGTATATAAAGGAGTGGAGGAGGGAAGGACACTACAAAAAAAAGACACATCCGTGACATTTTGGGCCAAACGAAAATTTTTCTGTCATACATATGACACTTCTATGACAATAATTGTGACAAAACCCGGTATCATCATAGATGTGGTGGGCTCCTACTTCTATGACAAAAAATCATGACAGAAAATGGGCTTTTCGTCCTGGGTGGGCCGGAGACGCGGCTGCATGAAATTCTTTGGGCCGTCCATGACGGAAAAAACCGTGGTAGAAAGCGAGGGCGAGGAAAATTTCAGGGAGTTCCCGGTTACGGTGGAAGGTCGGGGGCCGAGCGATGCGCGTTTCTCTTGTAGAAGTACGCGCGTGTGTGCGAGGCGTTGGCTCTAACTGAACCCGAGCGAGGCATTGGGCTCTAACTGAACCCGAGCGATTGCACTGCAGGCTACGCGTTATTGAACCTGAGCGATCGACCGATGGCTGTTAACTGAACCCGATCGAGCGATTCCTTCGCTACTGCTGCTAACTGAAGCCAATCGATGCTGCCTCTGGGATGAACAATGAGCATTGCGGGGGTGGGGGGTGGGGTTGGATGAACAGTGAGCGGTGGCGTTGCCTCTGGATGAACAGGACCCCATGGTGTGGAGGGCTGGATGAACAGTAGACGATGGAGGGGTGCCCGTGGAGGGATGGTTGAACAGGACCCCGTGGTGTGGAGGGCTGGATGAACAGTAGACGGTGGAGGGGTGCCCGTGGAGGGGTGGTTGAACAGTAGCCAGTGGAGTAGCATGCGGTGGAGACTGGATGAACAGGAGCCCGTGGAGGCTGGAGGAGGTCGACGGTAGCCCGTGGAGGCTGGAGGAGGTCGACGGTGGAGATGAACAGTATCCCGTGGAGTCCCGTTTTGCGGTACGCCACACCCCTCCTGATGAACAGGACCCCCGTTTCGACCGTAGGAGGTCCGTTTCGTCCGTTTTGCGGTACGCCACACCCCTCCCGATCAACAGGACCCCCGTTTCGACCGTAGGAGGCCTGTTTCCTTCGTTTTGCGGAACGCCACACCCCCCTGATGAACAGGATCCCGTTTCGAACGTGGCCGGTCGAACACAAGGCCGTTTCCTCTGTTCTGCGGTACGCCAAGCCTCGTTTCCATCGCCTATTCCGTCCAAGCACTCCCGATGAACACGACCACACATTCCGTTCTGACCCAGCCGGTTGGCTCCCACGCGTTCCATTGCCTCCCGATGAACATGACGCATTCCGTTGCCTCCCCATGAACACGACGCATTCCGTTGCCTCCCCATGAACACGACGACGACGCCGTTTCTCTGTTCCGTCCCAGCCATGTCAACGAGCCCTCGCCGTACGTATGCGCGAGTAGGCGTTCGAGACCCCGCCCATATGTACACATACGTGGTCGTATTTTCTTTCTTGCACCCTGGCCGCTGTACGTACGTGTACATGCTACGTGCGCGCCTCTACTACGACACGTGCGCGCCTCTACATCCACCAGTATATATGTACGTACACGTTCGCGACCAGAATGACAACGCTACATACGCTTCGACCAGGTGGGTCCCGACTATCAGGCACTTCCTTGCGTGCGAAGATGTAGCTGGTGGGTCCCAGCAGTCACGGGGGCGAATCTTTTTGTTTTTTTGCCCGGACGCACTTCCTTGCATGCGAAGGTGTATCTGGTGGTTCCCAGCAGTCAGGGGGGAAACATTTTTTTGCGGAATACGGTGGCCCACCGGTGGGTCCCCGCTGTCAGGTGGAGGAATAATTATTTTGCGCATAATAAGGAGGCACTTCCTTGCTGTGGCCGTGGACCCGGCTGTTACCTTCTCCATGCACAGTACTCTTCCGATGGAAGTCGGTCGTTGACCACATTGACCACGCTGCGCCGAGAGCACCACGGCGGTGGACGACGGCGAGGCCTAGGAAGGGCACGACATGGAGGCAGGGAAGACTCGGCAGTTATTTCCCACGCGGAGGGTAGTACGACTGTACGAGGGTTTACTGGTTCGTCTGCCGTCGCCGGAGAATAACAGCAGGTGTGGGTGAGTAGAGGGATGGCTAGGCTAGGGATGGGAGTACGGTGAGGTGGTGAGGCCTGCGCGGCAGGACAGCCGGCCGCGGAGAGGAGGGAGTAGGCAGTCCCGCCGGCGCTTGTTTGATCGGCTGGAGCAGGAAGAGCAGAGATTGAAGAAGCACGACGGCCGTTGGATGGACATCCAACAGTCAGTGCTTGTGCGTCAACCTTTTTTTTAGGAAAGCCTCAAATCTGTGGAAAACAACATACAGCCCATCTGCCATTATTTCTAATAATTTACAGTCCATTTGCTAATTCTTAAGGTTTTTTTGAGCCCATATTCTTTTTGTTAGCATTACAGCCCATATTGTGGCCACGGTTAAAAAATTATACGAAATTTTGCATATTTCGGTGCTATCCGAACTGTTTTTAATCCCGAAATTTCGACTCACATTCAAACTGATTTTAAAAATGAATTTATATCAATATAAAATCCAACAAATTCTCCACGCATAAAATTAATGTAATTTAAAATCTTGAAATTAAAAAAAGATATTTGAAACTAATTGCTGGTTTGATGTGTTTTAAAAATGTTAACCCATTTTTCATTACTGATGGGCCATTTTCTCGGCCAGCCGAATGAAAGCTCTCCTCGTCTTGAAAGATTTGCAGCCCAACAGGCCTGACAAAGAGACTTACTTGGCAAATCACAAAAAAACTCGGTTGTGGCCGTGGATCCAGCTGTCAGCCTCTCCATGTACAGTACTCTTCTGATGGAAGTCATTCCTTGACCACGTTGACCATGCCGCGCGGAGAGCACCACAGCAGTTGAGGACGGCGAGGCCTAGGAAGGGGACGACGCGCGGGGAAGACGCGGCAGTGGAAGCCCGCGCGGAGAGGAGTACGAGGGTTCACTGGTTCGGCTGCGGTGTGAGGCTACCGTCGCCGCAGGGCCTGTCCAGCGGCGGGAATAGTAGGGGGCGGTGAGGCCTCTGCGGCAGCACAGCCAGCCACGGGACGCAGGAGCATGTGGCACGACCGGCGCTGCTTTGGGCGGCTGGAGCAAGAAGACCAGAGGTTGAAGAAGCACTACAGCCGTTGGATGGACATCGTACGGTCACTGGAGCTAGAATCGTTCATATTGACTAAGTTGACAAAGCCCTTCATCCCCGTCAACTTAGTAGGCCCACAAGTCAGCCTCCAACCAAGGTGGGTCCCAGCTAGTCGGGGGAGTATTTATTTTTTTGTGCGTAATAAGGAGGCACTTCCGGTGGGTCCGAGCTGACAGCGGGGGAACGTTTTTTCGCGAAATACGGTGGCTTGTCTGATGGGTCCCAGCAGTCAGGGGGAAACGATTTTTTTTCGCAAATACTGGTGGCCCGTCCGGTGGGTCCCCGCTGTCAAGTGGAGGAATAATTATTTTCCGTGTAATAAGGAGGCACTTCCTTGCGGCTGCCATGGACCCAACTATCAGCCTCTCCACGTACAGTACTCTTCCGATGGTAGTTGGTCGTTGACCACATTGACTACGCTGCGCCGAGAGCACCACGACGGTGGACGATGGCGAGGCCTAGTAAGGGGACGACGCGGAGCCGGGCAAGATGCGGCAGTGGATGCCCACGCGGAGAGGAGTATGAGCGTTCACTGGTTCGGCTGTAGTGTGAGGCTGTCGCCACCGTAGAATAACAGGGGGTGTGGGTGAGTGGAGGGATGGCCTGGCCAGTGGTGGGAGTAGTATGGGGGCGGTGAGGCCTCCGCGGTAGCACAGCCGGCCACGAGAGGCATGAGCAGGCGGCACGACCGGCGATGCTTTGGACGGCTGGAGCAAGAAGACCAGAGGTTGAAGATGCACTATGGCCGTTGGATGGACATCATACGGTCACTGGAGTATTGACAAAGTTGACAAAGCCCTCCATCCCCGTCAACTTAGTAGGCCCACAAGTCAGCCCAACAATATGGTGGGTCCCAGCTAGCAGGGGGTATTTATTTTTTTGGGCGTAATAAGGAGGCACTTCCTTGCTTGCGAAGATATAGCTGGTGGGTCCGACCTGTCAGCAGGGGGAACATTTTTTCGTGAAATACAGAGGCCCTTCCTGTGGGTCCTAGCTGTCAGGTGGAGGAATCATTATTTTGCGCGTAATACGGAGGCATTTCCTTGCGTGCGGCCGTGGACCCAGCTGTCAGCCTCTCCATGTACAGTCCACTTCCGATGGATGTTGTTCATTGACCACGTTGACCAGGCCGCGCCGAGAGCACCAGGGCGGTGGACGTCGGCGAGGCCTAGGAAGGGAATGACACGGAGCCAGGGAGTACTCGGCAGTTGTTTCCCATGCGGAGGAGTACGAGGGTTTACTGGTTCATCTGCTGTCGCCGAAGAATAACAACATGTGTGGGTGAGTAGAGGGATGGCTAGGCCAGCGATGGGAGTACGATGGGGCTGTGAGGCCTGCGCGGCAGCATAGCCGGTCGCGGGAGGAGGGAGCAGGCAATCCCGCCGGCGCTTGTTTGAGCGGCTGGAGCATGAAGAGCAGAGATTGAAAAAGCACGACAGCCGTTGGATGGACATCCAATAGTCACTGCTCTCGTGTGTTGACTAATTAGACAGGGCGTTGCGTGTGCGTCAACCTTTTTTTATGAAAGCATACGCGTTAACATGTAGTAGGCGCACAAGTCAGCCTCAAATCTGTGGAAAATAGCATACAGCCCATCTGCCATTATTTCTAATAATGTATAGCCATTTACTAATTCTTAAGAATTTTTTTGGAGCCCATCTTCTTTTTGTTAGCATTACACCCCATATTGTGGCCACGGTTAAAAAGTATACGAAATTTTGCATATTCTGGTGCGGTCAACTGTTTTTAATCCAGAAATATCAATTCACATCAAACTATTTTGAAAAATGATTTATATAAATATAAAATCCAAATAATTGTCCACGCATAAAAATCAATGGAATTTAAGATCTTGTAATGAAAAAAATTGAAACTAATTCCCGGTTTGATGTGTTTTAAAAATGTACAGCCCATTTCTAGGCAAACCGAATGAAACTCTCCTCGTCTTAAAAGATTTCCAGCCCAGCAGGGCCGATAAAGCAAGTAGGCCTTGTTTGGGTATTTCTTTAAAAATATTAGAACTAGGCTAGCCATTTTCAGCAACAAAAAAACACAACTGGGCTCATGATGTGGTAAACATAAATAAAACCCTGGCTAGACGGGCCACAACCCCCGCACAGCCCCGTTGTTACCCTGATCCGTCGCTAAAACTAGTATAAATAACAACTGCTTGTTCCTAAAAAAACTGCGCGACTTGCTGGGTCCCTCGTGTCAGCCACTCATAGTGTAATTCTCTCGTTTATTGATTACGTTGACAATGGCGTGAGCCCTAGATGTCCAACCATTAGGAGGAACCATATTTTTGGGCTTGTACTATAGAGGCACTTGCTTGCGTACTACCATAACGCTGGTGGGTCCCTACTGTCATCCTCTCCACGTACAGTCATCTCTTTGTTCCTCTCGGTTGTTGACGACATTGACAACGCAAGAGGGCGGCGCACCGCGCACGGCGAGCGAACCAAGGCCGCAAGGCGGAGGACGACAGCGAGGCCTCGGACGGAACGAAAAGGAGCCGTTGAAGATGCGCCTGTCCAGCCGCAGGCGGAGGGGAGTACGAGGGTTGACTGGTTCGGGCGCGGGTGCATGTTGGGGCTTACGTCGCCGGAGAATAACAGGACGTGTGGGGGAATAGAGGGAGGGACTGGCTAACATTGGAGGGTACGTACGGTAGGGCGGCGGAGGCGCAGCTAGCCATGGGAGGCGGGAGCAGGCGGAGCCGATGGGGTGGTTTGGTTTGGACGGCTGGAGGAAGAAGAAGACAAGAGATAGAAGATACACGACAGATGTTGGATGTCAATCCAACGGGTGGTAGGCAGAATCGTTTGTTGAATGGCTAGTAAGTCGACACCACCTTAGATAGGCTATTTCCTCACGGGTCCCAAATGTCAGAATCCAAATCTGTCATGGTCATGCAGCCTTTCCTATGAAAATTTACAGCCCATTTTATGTGCTAGTTCGAAATAAGTTTGTGGGTGCTGGTGGGGGCTAATCAGTTGGCTTCTGTAATGCACAGTGAGCTCAAGCAGCCAGCGAGAGTGATGTTATTTCCCTTGGTTGGGATTTGTTACAATATTTCACTCTAAATTAAACGAATGGCAAGCCATTTGCCTTGTTTCAAAGAAAATATGACAGTCACAGCCGAGTTGAAAAGGGCAGGAACATCTAACTCCAGCTTACAAACTGTACAAAAGCACGAGGGTTAATTGTTCATCAGGTTTACAAAAAAAACCAGATTGAAAAGGGCAACAACATCTAACTCCAGCATTGTTGTCGGCAGTCATAGTCAAATGGATCGGTCAGGTCCATAGGATGAACATCCTGGGTCGTAAAATTTACTGGATTATGACCACAATATGTTGTAAATAGAAGCCCGGCACGTTCAGAAGCTCTTTTGCCCACCTGAAACTCCTTTTTTGCTCTTCGACATACCCATCCGTCAATTTAGTAAGTATATGGGCTTTTGAATTGATTTTACTATTTACTAGTGTGGATGGGCTGTTTTGTCTTGGGCCCAGAGAAACAATTACTACTAGTACAGTGGAGACACTCTACAGCTACCCAGAAAAACAATTACTACTAGTACAGTGGAGACACTCTACCGCTTCTGGCTCCTCCTAGGTCATTGAAACGTCTCCCTCTACTGAATGCCGTTATACTTTTGTTCACCGATATGCGGGCCATGCAGCGCGCGGGCCCAAATGCCATCCACCAAATTAGAAGGCAGTATGCAGGTGGAGAGTCACCCCGGTCATAGCACGGCAGTAACGAGCCGTCGTATCACAAAACCCCACCTCCCCGCAGTCTAAGTTTGACGGACGAAGCAACCATCATTTCACTCTTCGCTGAATCCCCTTCTCCCTCACCGTCTTTCAAGAAAGGCAACACTCGCATCTGCCACTGTTCTTCTCTCCAAACGAAGGGAAGGTAAGCGGATCCGTGATGTTGGTATATTTTCGTTAAGAGAAAAAAAGAACGTTTGCAAAGCAGTAACCGATCCTCACTCTCTTTTTTGTTTCATTGTCATTGCGATTGTGTTTTCCTTTCAGTGGTCTCCTAGTATTCGTCAGTTTCATGATGGACCAAGGAGAACCAGGCAAAGATCTGCCGATATTGGAGCAAACGCGGGAGGCTGATCCCCATGAGACAGAGAGCTCCAAGAAGATGGAGGCAACCACCGAGCCGACCCCAGATACGCTCAAGGCCACTACTGAGATGGTCAACGCCCCATTTGAGGTTACAGCCCCCGTGGCACTGCAGGAGCAGTTTTCCCCCTTCGAGGATGTGCCCCCCCCCCTGCTGAGCTGCCCAAGGTGATTTCCTTCTTTGCCGATCTCAATTGTGGTTTTTCATCTAAGTATGTGGTGATTTTTTTAGAAAAGGAAGTATGTGGTGATTAATAATGCAAAATTTTATTAGCTTCGATGCCATGCTATACATAGTGGTTTAAATAACTTGTGTTTCTTATACTGAAAAGTAATTCAGAATTTGTTTCTGTTTCAATTAGAGCCCTGATGCAGACAAGGATTGTGTGGTTGTACATGTCACTCGCTATGAGGCGGATGACCTGAATATACGCACTGGGAAAACAGAGTTCTTAGGCTGTTGGATCCTGGAAGCCATTTGCGGTTATACCAATGAAGAGTTGTATTCCAGCCTCACTGTTGCCAGGCGTGTTGTCCAGGGTGTACTGAAGCACAAGAAGTTCAAAGCTACTCCTTCGTTTGTGAGGCATACTATTCTTGTCAAGTTTACGCAGGAAGATGATGTGGCATGCCTCTACAAACAAGTTTATCAGTGGCAAGGCCACAAGGTTGTCTTCATGAAGGTTCACAGGATTGAGCTGCTGCGGGACGTCCTCGATGATGTTCATGGCAAGGTCCGTCTTGTGTCCAGCCCAAATTAGATCGAGGCATGAAATACTTGCCCCAGGTAGTGTTTAATAATAGTTTGGATAGTGTCTAATTATCTAAACCTTGCCTGTTATCGACCCCTCTGGGGCTAGTACTCTGTTTGAATCTGTCTATGGGAACTGCTGCTACTTTTGTGCACCCGTGAATCATGTGAGAACCATCGTAATTGTTGCCGAGACAGATGCGTCCTCACTAGTTTTTTCATGAATATGGCATGGTAAGACATAAGTTGTCACGGTTTATCATACGAGCAGTGTGTGTTTTTATGAAATAGAGCACTCGTTCGAGAACCATGCGCTGACGTATACATAAGTACTTGTAAACACTGTTGGTGCAACCCCACTTGTAAGCAGTTGTGCAAAACACGGCACATTGGCTCAGCTCGCTTCAACACTAGGCTATCGACCATCTAACAACCAACAATCTGATGTCTGACATATAAGAAACTATGTATCTTGTTACAGTGGTTCATGTAGTTAATTGAGGCCACAATGTAATAAATTCCAAACTTTCGCACGCTAGTCCAGCGCTCATGTGGAACACTCAAACTCGTCTTCATAAAAAACTTGAAAAGCATAAGTTAAGCAACTTTATACATCTCAATGATTCATAGAACATAACAAACATATACTAGTTCACAGCAAAAGACAAAGTTGTGAGAAGGTTTACAAATCAGGAAAAAACAAGCAAGGCTTCTCTGAGCAAAGGGCCGCCCGGCAGGCTTAAATTTCCTGGAGTTCACTCTGGTTTTTTCTTGTTGCCACCATCAAGGGTTAGGTTCTCTCATTCCAGAATAACCAATTATAATTGTGGTCTCAGCTGGAATGCTGAACTGAACCATGTAGTGTACTGACCAGCTGAAATGCTTGTGCATTCCACTAAATTTAAGCACCGCTATTTGCAGAAATAAGTAGACCACGATGCCTCTTGTCCGCACACCTGTCCAAAAAACCACCGTGCAGTCGTGCCAGCTAGTCCTTGGTCCATGGATGAACTGGTAGAAAGTGCATTCCGGACTAGGATGCAGCTGTTTTCGCTCGTCCCTGCACTGCAATCAGGAAGTAAAACGTATGAATCAACTTATTTTAGATTGCGTTGGTCATTCTACCTTAGTTACTACCAATGTAGGGATACCTTGAAGACGGGAGGTTAGACGACGTCAACGAGGGATAGCCATCTCATTTTGTGCAGTTGTACTAAAACTGAGGTGTGTGCTTTTGATTGCACGGATAGAAACGATACGGAGACAGACATCCCGAAACGATATGGAGACAGACATCCCTGTTTGCACAAATATGAAATATGGTTATTTAAATAGTGACAGATATTACTACTTTCTCCCGTTTCCTCTTAGAACCAAGTCCTAGATTCATGCTACAACTTTCCCACTTTCTTCCCTGTTTGAACCAATGCTTTGAGTCGACTGTATGAACTAGCTTTACTTCTAATAATAGTAGAAGTCTAGGTGGCTTTGGAACAGCGGACGGAAGTAGAAAAGGATCCACACGAAGGGAGCTGGATCAGTAGAGCAAGGCAGGTTTCGAAGGAATATATACCTGAGGGTCGTCGGCATGTGGCAAAGACGGCGTCGGGAGGCCGCATCTTGGCCACAATAAGGAAGAAGGGGTCGGAGGCCCTCCCGAGTCGGCGCTCTCTCGGAGAGAACGGCACGGCCACAGATCGGGACGCGCGGGCAGCCGTTGGTCTCCTCCCTCGCCGCCGACGACAGCGTGAACGATGCACCTACACCCCTGCCCCGGTCGAGGTTGTCCGGCCGGATTTGTGACCAGCCATGAGCTGAGAGAGAGTGTGGCCACGTATGTGTTGCTTATATCTGGAGAGCATGAGAGAGTCAACGAGAGGAACCCTTGTAAAGCAAGCGCTAAGTCTCCTGCTTTTATATATAGTGGAGTGATTTTGTTGTACCAGCTTCAAAAAAATGCGCTCCTACGTGTACCCGCGAGTGGGTGTGAGAGAACTAGTGCGTGCGTGCACCGCTTCTCTTCGTGAGAGTACAATATACTATGCCCAAAGAACGTTCACCGCAAGAATAATAGTATAAGTGTGTGACGTGTGAGCTAAAATAAAATGTGCGTGCCGTCTTTTGTTTTTTAGAAGTTTTGAGGGTAGGGTGTGAAGAGCACATATGTGCATGGCGTCTACCTGCAGATAGACGGTGGGTGCGACGTGCGAGTCTGCGAGAGGACTCGGGAGAGTCGTGACTCGTGAGGGTGCATGTGCATGAGAGAGAGGGGGCACGCATCAATGCAATGCATGTGTCCGTAAATCATTATCCGACAAACATTCGCTACAAGCCTTTTCCTGACAAACGCCGTAAGAACCGTTAGATCGACATCCGATAGTGTCAGTTTTGCCATGTCATTTAATAGAACAGCCACTCCTCCTACACACAAATCTTCCACGTGAGTGTTAGCAACTGTCATATGCTCACTCCGTTCCGAAATGCAGTGCATATAGCTTTATTGAAAATTCGAACCTCGCAAACTTTTACCGAGTTTTCATGTACCAAATTGCACATGTAGAATACCATGTATATATCATTTCATTCATCTTCGAGAGGTAACTATAAAGATGGGTGAGGAGTCTACAAAGAAATACCATCGTATCACCCGCATCAATTTCAAGCATCCTTTAGTGTCGAGGAATATCATAGGAACTCTATATGATATGGTTTTTATAGGATTTTTTCCTTTAGAGCCAATTGGTTCATAGGAATAGATTCATATGCTCCACATTTCAAAGGAAATAAACATGATATCATTTCTATAGCTTTAGAGCCACTTGGTTCATATGAATGGATTCCTATACTCCCTTAATTTCAAAGGAAAATAAACATTAGCGTATATTCAATAGAAAAGTTCCGATGATATGAACCAAATTACATCTCTTTTCTAATCCCTCTCATAGGAATTGAGATACATGTCATCTCTAGATTCAATAGAAAAGTTCCTATGATGTGAACCAAATGACATCTCTTTTCCAATCCCTACTCATAGGAATTGAGACGCTCCATGTCATCTCTTTCCCTACAACTTCCATGTATACATCTTCTATTCCTAAATAGATAGTACAACCCACTAGTAGCTTTTTCCCAAAACATGCAACTATGGCACAAGAACTATATAGTGTGACAATAACTTTGAAAGATGGTCGCTGGATGAAGCTAACCCGACAATGCAGAGATAGGAAAATCCGAGCACTACTGGCCATTGGATATCATCAACATTCCACCAGATCTGCCACATGTACAATTTAGAAGACTCCATGGTTGAACTTAAGCATAACGCACAAACCGCAAAACACAAGCACTTCTCCTTTGTTCTAGAATCTTCTATATCATAATTGATTATTTTTTTCTAAATGAATTGCCATTATTTGTCTTTTACTTTATGATTTACAATGCACAACCCCATGAATCTTAACATTTTTATAAAACTAATTGATTTTGAATGAGATGAACTATAAGAACTAAACGAATATCTACATCATGCATATATGACTCAAAGCTTTACATGCTATAGTGTGTATTTATTCATAATTTGGTTTCAAAATCTCATGCGTTCAATACATGTGTACCTTACTAGTTTTGAGTAGAGTAGCAAATTTCACGCGGCCCCGGGTATATCAAAATGCAGGGCCCATGCATCATTGCCTTTCGGTTGAACCTACGTCCACAATTTTTTGTACGTACTATATTTCCACTGGTCCCCGAACCCAAAATGCTGCCTCGTTCCCGTAAAACCAAGCGGCCCACACATATTTAAGGCGTTGACTCAAACCCGTTTACTACGACATGGCCCCGCACGCCGTAGTACTCCTAGCCGCCGCACTCATCATTGGTTTTCTTCAAGAGGACGAGGGAGAAGCCGATTTGTAGTGGAGGCGCTTTCAAAAAAAAGGATCTGTAGTGGAGACCCCTACCCTAGGGTGCCCTAGGTAGCTGCCGCACGCATCATTGTTTTCTCTTTTCTTTATGCTCTTGCGCCCTAGAGTGAAATGATGGTTGCTTCGTCCGTCCAGCTTAATGCGGGAAAGGTGGGGCTTTGTGATTTGACCCCTCATCGCTCATTTTCTACTACTGCGGCGCTACGGCCGGGGTGCCTCCAATTCCAACCACTATTCCGAACTATAATTTGGTGCAGTGCACGTGGAACAAGATGGTGGATGAGCCACATGTCGGCCAAAGGGGTCCTGTTAAGTGTGTCGCCATTTCATGTGCGGACTGACCCTGCTTGAGTTGCTACGCCAACACGACAGGAGCAACCTACCACTTGGTTTTGCTCCTTGGTGAATCCCGACTATATTGATCTAAAAATATACATGCTGAACTACCCTCTCTGTCTCAGTTTTTTTATTTTTAGGCGTCTCGGTTTATAGGGCCTGCACGTAGTTCTAGGTCATCCATTTGACTAACTAAATATGAGTTACTATGTCACAAAAAGTATATCATTGGATTCTTAAGCAGATGTAGTTGTATTTAAAAGTCAAGGGCGGGGCTTTTCCTGCGTGGTAGAAGGGGCAGTTTCGCCTAGTCGGTTTGACAGAGACGCGAGAAGATGAGGGAGTAGGCTGCTGCAAACGTAGGGCTGTGTGATTTGACAGCGAGTTACTGCTGGACAGGTGGGGCCCCGTGATTTGACTTGCCATTATCATTTTAACTGCGGCGCTACGACCGGCGTGAGTCTCCTGATTCCTGACCACCTCCATACAGGTGCCTCTCCCAATGCTCCACCATGTAGTAGAGGTTGGATCTTGCATGAGAGCCCACTTCTCCACTTTTTCCTTGCCTCTCTTTCCTCCACATATGCAAAAATGCCATGTAAAGCGCACTATTGTACTTACTTTTACTTGCTCCTACAGGTGCTTAAGCTTGCCACATAGGCATAATGTCTGATGTGGCAAGTTAATCAAGAAGAGAGAGACTAGTTTGGTGACCCAAGGAAGAAATGGTGCTAAGCGCGTGTACCTAGGTGAAAAGACAATTTTGAGTCTATTGCTAATTAAATGAAGCAAACTTAGCAACACCATTTCATTGGAAGAGGTCACTCCTTGGCAAATGCAATAAATACTAGTACTCCCTGTGTCCCATAATATAAGAACATTTTTGGCACTACACTAGTGTCAAAAACGTTCTTATTTTATGGGACGGAGGGAGTATGAAGAAAGAGATAGAGAGGAGTAAAAAAATACACTTATAGCCAACCTTGTTGTAGTATGAGTGACTAAGTGATGACTATGTATGACATGCCAACATCAGATAGCCTGGCGCACCGTGTTAAATCTCCAAGGGCACGACCGCGCGAGCGACGCGACGGTCGTGGTAGGCGCGACCATGATACGGGCTGCTGGTAGCCCTTGGATCTGAGATCAAACGGTCGCATGCTAAGTTGCTGAAAATTTGCAGAATAACCCTCCAGGATAGGATATTTTCCCATAGGTCTAGAATCACGCCATGCAACCATTCGATCTCAGATCCAAGGGCTCTCGGAAGCCCGTATCATGGGAGAATGGAAAGCCACTACCCTGCCGTTCGCACGCTGGCAGTTCGCTCCTACTCGTCCCCGCACGTCCTTCAATACTACGGCGGTTCGCTCCTAGTCGTCCCGTCCATTCACATTACGGCAGTTCCACTAATCCTAACCCTCCTCCCAAATCCATGTCGTCCCAAATCTCCACGATCGGCGGTGAGTACAAGGTTAGAACCATCACCAGCGATGAGTTCGACGTCATCTACACCCGTTCTTCCGCCACGATGAAAGGATGCCTTTCTCGCTTCAGACGCATGTTCGAAAACTCAGATGATGAGTGGGTCGCTGGGCTAGATGTTGAGTACACCACAGTCCTGGGACGAGAGAAGGATCTAAAGGACAAAGAGATGAAGAAGCCCGCCGTGATCCAGGTTTGCGTGCATAACGTTTGCTTGGTCTACCACATATGCCATGCCGATGTTGAGTGCCAGGATTTTAAGAACTTCCTCAAGGACAAAACAGTGAAATTCGTTACTGTAGACTTTAAGAACAACAAAGAAGTCCTGGGTCGGATAGGCCTCGTTGCAGGCAAACCCTTCGACCTCCAGAAGAATCGGTTGGTGCCCTCTCGTCAGCTTACAATGCTGACCCTGGCAGGAGCCATGGTTCATCCTTCGTACCGTAAACTGGAGAAACCTCATTACACGTTTCATCGTCATGCATGGCAGCGGAATGTACTAGATATAGACCACATCCACTATGCTGCAATGGATGGCTACCTTTGTTTCAATATCTACAAGGGTTGGATGAAGAGCAACAGCCAAGTGTGCGGTTCAAGCAAAGAAGTATCAGCCAAGAGGAAGAGGGACAAGGACAAAGTCCAGGACGTGGACGAGGACTCAGAGTAAGGTGGCAGTGTCGTTGCTCATGGTGGTTCTAAACTTCTAATGCAGTGTCTACCGGATTAGTTGCATAGTTTAATTTCAGGTGTGCTTAGTTTAATTTGAGGGGTGTGTTGTGCTGAGCCCCCAGCAGAACTATGTTATGTTTCTTCTCGTTACTTTAACTCTTCAGTATGTACATACTACTAGTATTTCTTTAATAGAATTTAGCACCCCAATTAAGCACGTACTAGCTTTTTTAATAGTACTATATGCATAATTTGGCGACGAGCGCTCTCTATATGTACCACCTTTTTTAATTTCAATTTTTGCTCCATGGCGCAATCCATCGATAGTACTACTGTACAAAAGTATACATTTTTTAAAAGGCTAGAGTACTGTTCATCACATATATAGCCAGTTAAATTCTCAACCTAGAACGACGTGCATGCCATGTAGTAAACCTATACGAAGGAAGTATAGTAAAAATGAGGTGATTTTACTGAGCGATCGGCGGGGGAGCATGGCCTGTCATGCGGTCCCACGTGTCATGATGTACCAAGGCGATGCGCGTGTCCCTCTTGAGGCAGAAGCAATACTACGTGGTTTGAGATGATGGCGAACCGAAGTGTGAAATAATGGTTTCTTTGTCCGTCTGGGAAGGTGCGGCATTGTGATTTGACGTCACATTGCTCATTACTACTACTGGGCCAGTACGAGTGGGGTGCGTCCCCCCTACTGTTCTGCACTGTTATTTGGTGCTTGACACGTCGACCCTGTTGCTATATGTCCCACATGTTGGCGACAGGAAGTACAGAATTCATGAAAGGGAGCGTCGACGGAGGAGTATACTACAGAATTCATGAAAGGGAGCGACTTAGTTTTGCAAAAATCTGTTTTTACGGAGTACGTACCCACTAGGGTTTAGAGGGCTCATCTAAAAAACATTCGTTTTTCCTTTGATAAGTCTCAATTCTACTATACTAGTAGTAGTACCATTACATGTTGGATTTCGAGGTGCGTTAGATCATCCGACGCAAGCAGTGTCAAGAGGAAACTAACCAATGCATGTACAAGTTCATGGAAATTTAGTGGTCATTCATGCATTCATTCTAATTAATGCCTCGGTAAACATAACTTCTTGAGAAAAACGAGCGTACTAATTACTTGTGCCGACCACTCACCGTCTACCTTGGTTGGAGAGATTTTGAAATTGAGCCATAAACTGGAAAGGAGGGGGTAGTAACTTTTGTCTCGTTTACTATTTGTGGCCTTGTATAGATGCAAAATGTATTTTTTATAGTGGCCTTGTATAAGTAAATGGAGGGAGTACTAACCAAAGTACGTAGTAGGGACGAATTTTCTCCTCGTGCTGCGAGCCACCGCGCGCGTGGGCGAGGGAGCGGGCGTAAAGGCGTACAGTAGTAGTAGTAGTAGTAGTAGTACTCGTAAGCAAGCTTCACCTCATCTTGCGAGCCACCGTGCCCGTGGGCGGGGGAGACGGCGTACTAAGCAAGCTTCTCCTCGTTCTGCGAGTTGACGGGACACATCAAAAGTACTCCAGTGTATAGAGCCTTGCCTCTAAGGTAGGCCCCACATGGTTTGCCTCTTTTTTTAATTTAACATAACGCGTCAAGTCGCAATTTGTTTGTTCATCCGTGGTAGACGATCCTCCCTCCACCAAGTAGACAACCAGTACACGTGCCAAATTACCACGTGGGCTGCCTTTTTCGTATAGAAATGAGCTCCACCGTGTACCCGCGCAGGTGTGGTTGGGAAAGAGATGGGAGTGCGTGCGCCATGCGTGCACCTCTTCTCTTCGTGCACGTCCCCCACCTGCGTGGGTGTGTGTGAGAGAGATACAAACCTAAACATAATGCGTCGTGCATCCCCATGCCTCTGCCCAGTCCGACCACCAGTCACCACCACGCCCCACTCCTCCTCACCTTATCTCTCATCTTTCTCCCTCCATTTTTATATACAAGGGGCCACTATTAAAATTACAATTTGCAGATATACAAGGCCACTAACACTAATCGATGCAATATTAATGGTGTTTGCCTCGTGGTACTAGCAAAGGAGGACATTAATTATCCCTTGCATGCATGTGGGAGTTTGTAAAAAATGCATCTTGATATTCCGTGCAATGCACGGGCATCTTGCTAGTCCATGAAAACAACACATGGCAAAATTCCACGGCGAACGAGGGATTTGAATCTGTTGGGAGGGGCTGTTTGGATCTTGCCCAGGGTAGCCAAAATATTGGTGACCCTTTTGTCCACCGGTGCCTTTGCCACCGATGAATGAGGAATGGCTCGGGTGCTCATGCTGTCATGCATCCTCCAGCGCGCATGTTGGAGACGAGCTCGCACGAGCTGTGTTTTTTTGTCCCACAACGCCCGCCCGAGCTGCCCGCAGACCGACCGGCGACCCGCAAATTACGCCATCCAACCGTAGCCGCACACATTATGACAGCAACTCAACCAACCAGACGAAATTCACGCAAACACATAGACAAACTAATATTTCATATAAACAACGACAGAAATCATATAAAATACCGGATTTTCATACAAACATGATAGATTTCATTACATTCAAATGAACTACGCGGTGCTAGTTCTGGACAACACAGGTATATAATACCTAGCCTAAATGGTCGCCCGCCGATCGATTTGTGTTCCTCATGTCCGACAGCACGCTCACCAGACTGCCGAGAGCCCTGGAGGTATATGCTTCAGCGCAAAGGACGTCTCGCTTCCCCACTGCCCAACCGATATCATTGGCTGGTGCCGAAGATGATGGTGGTCGGCACCGGTTCGAGTTCATCACCGGCCACTACTTCGCCATGGCCGGCACCGGCTCGAGTCCATCCAAACATTCCCATCTTCCGTGGAGCCCATGCGGGGTCGACGAAGGTCCTCGCAACAGAAGGATCCGGCAAGACACCTGCTGTGTACGCCGGCGTCGCCTCCGCGGTGGCCTTCATGGGACCCAAGCGGCGGCGGCCTCCCGTATTCTACTTCTCCTCGATGATGGCGGCGGACGCGGAGGCGCTGGCCACCGACTCGTCGCTCTCCACGCACCCGACTTCTGTCGCTGCTTTCATGGTGCGGCCGCCGGCATAGGAGTCTCGGCCACAAAAACGGGAGACACGGTATGAGGCGGCGGTGTGGACGGCAACAACGACGCCCGTGCGCAGCTCCTCGTCGAGCTGGCCTGGAGCGGCGAGTTGCTGAACCACGCACCGGCTTGGGATGGCAACTGGCTCTGTCGGGCGAGGGGAGGGAGGTGGATCAGCGAGCTGCATAGCTCGTATCTGGCAGGCTACCCAGCCGGCTTGGATGCGGAATAACTACTCTTCGTAAGCCATTGTAAGAGTGGACAAAATGGTGGAGGAGATAGGGGAGGGCGGAGGTGTGCGATTCTTGGCCGGCGTTTGGCCTCGTTTAAATAGGAGATTAAATAGACAACGGACGGGAGGAGCTCGGCCGGCGTTACTTTTAACGCCAGCCCGGTCATGAATGGACGTGTGTCTAGACTGGGTTTCTCGGCTTCCACACGGGCAGGTTTCATGGAGGCGTTTGAATGCGGCACGGAGGCGTGTTCAGCCGGGCGTGCCGCGAGTGGCGCCCTCGACTCTAACCTAGGACACCGCGCCGTTCTTCCACTGATGTGTGGGCTCTTTGGGTGCATGGCTTGCATGTCAGTGACCCAACGCAGGTAGCGCACAGCAGAGGAACCTTTGGTGGGCCAGGGCGGTGAGAAGCGGGCATTTCATAAACCGATGATTGTTCATTGAGTGTGACATCATCTTTTTCATGTAGATAAGCCTACTATGTTGATAGCCCGTTCGATATGTTGTGATTCATAAAGACTGCTGCAAACATCAATGTTCTGCTTATCACAGATAAGATTGATTAATACCCGTAACTATCCATGTCCTTAACAAAGGGTGCATGCATGTATAGGTTGAGCATGTGTCTTGCGTCGTGTGCTGTGTGCATGCGCGTGTGCGAGTGTTGCGTGCGTGCAAGGATATGTTTCAGTGTTGCATGCATGGGTGCGTACATGCGTGTGTTCGTGAGTGCATGTGTACATGTCAGTGTTGCATGCCAGCATGCGTGCGTGTGTACGTGTTAGTGTTGCACGCCTACATGCGTGCGTGTCTTGTGTGCGTGCATGTGTACGTGCGGGGTGAGGCTACATGTCAGTCGACTGACTTTTTCATCTCTGGTCATTAGATTTTCCAGCCGTTGGATACGGAATCAAGGGCCTCTAGTTTATCATCAAACTCCACCCCCCTGAGCCGCCAGCCACCACCGGCCGAACCGCTAGCCCCCGCCGCCCGCGGCCGGCCCGCCCTCCCCGAAACCACTCCCCACCGCCG
>NC_041390.1:400671510-400729706 GCF_002162155.2 Triticum dicoccoides | reverse complement strand
ACGCCCCCCCAACCGCCGGTGACTGCCAACCAAAGGTCTCACGACTTTGAATACCCACCTTCCACTAATTTATTACCATTTTTGTCCTTCATATATGAGCTGACGGGTGGGCCCTATGGTAATGTGCGCTGCTGAATGTGGACCGTTTGACTGGTCAATTGATCGTGTTATCAATAAATTACGGAGCTGTATGGTGAGCCAGTGACCGTATGATCACCCTAAAATGTACTCCTATTTTATTAACACAGTATAGACTCAAACTACCATTTCTTTATTTCATATACGGGCTGACAGGTGGGCCCCACGGTTACGTGCCCCGATGGTGCAACACTAGTTGCGCCGCGTGGAATGTTTGACTGGTCAACTGATTGTGTCATCAACAAAATACGGAGTTCTACGGGTGAGCCAGTGACCGTATAATCATGATATGTATTTGTTTAACATGGTACAGACGCAAGGGCTCATATATACGCGCAAGCACTCACCGCTATAAGCGCACACACGCGAACCCTACCCCTATGAGCACCTTCAAGAGAGTGGGCCAGCATATATGATCTTGAGATTTTACGAAGTCACCATAGGTGCCTCGTAGTCGAGTGGAACGTCTCCTCCCACTGAACGTACATCGCCGGAAGATACTGAAATTAACACAAGATAAATGCGAGCACAGGGACTTTAACCTTGGTGGGCTCGAGAAACCACTGTCCTCTAACCATCCAACCACATGTTGGTTAGCACGCCAAAATGTATATGGTGACCGTGATGAGCTTATTCTGAAGTCCAGTGACCATATCGTGCTTTTGCTTCAAATACAATGATCGTAAGTGTCGTCAACAAAATACGGAGCACACATCAAATGCAAAGTCCGTCGGTGTCATCAACAAAATATGGAGACGTATCGTGAGCTAGATACCGTTGTACTATTGTATATGCTTATTTTCTTAGTGGCCGATTGCGTGTGTGGTGTGGTGGGCACATCATTTCTAGTTGTGGTGGGTCAACATGAAGACTCGTGGGTCGGTTCCATCCAGCGCCACATATAGGTTGGACCGAGACGTGTTATACGAAGACCCATGTGGAGGACTCGGCGTACAACACGAAGCTACCAGAGTCGCGGAGGACTCTATCCCCACTGGTGATAAGCCGACTATATATGATTTGTAACCCTAGGCCCTTAGTATGTTATACAAGCTTGGGGGCTAGTTCGTCGATAGTATACACACACGCACAATGCCTGGTATTCACGTGTACTTTGTACACACCCCTATCACTAATATACAGTACCAGGAGTAGGCTCTTTCTTCAACTGCAAGGGTCCGATCCGAACTAGGGTAAACCTTTGCCTCGTATTACCATCCAGCCTAACAGCCAGGGATATCCTACCGAATGATATGATGAAATCATATCTGCCAACTACTAAGAGAGAGGTGTGTCGGGGGGGGGGGGGCAATGTGTGCGAGAGAGGCCTAAAGATAATGTGCATGCGGGAGACACGTAGGCAGATATATGTGCGTATAGAGGGCTAGTAGAGACTGTGCATGTGTATATATGCATGTGAGAGAAATAGTGTTTTCCAACTGAGATTAGTGAAAAGAGTGGTACATAGTAGTCAGAAAGAGAGAGAAAATAGATAGAGCATGTGCGTGAGACACCCCGATACCCTGAGAGAGATTGTGAGCATGTGTGAAAGAGAAATGTCGATGCATATAAAGTGTGTGCACTTATGCTTTAGATAGAGAGATATATAACGTGTTTGTGAGAACGGGGCGAGGCATAGTGCATCTACGTGTAAAAGGCGGTTCTACGCATTAAATTAAAATATAAATGGCATTATTATTTTTGGATGAGATCATGAATTTTGCAAATTGCGTATGGACGAAAATTGGTATATCAGACACCCATACTCTATTGAATTCTAGCATGTGCATGTGTTTATTTCATATTATCGATCCATAGAGTGAGAGCGGTTTGAAATACAGGTAATGGATGCTTTTGCAATTCATATATAAACATTAATTAGTGCACTCCATGTTGTTAGTGTGAAGCACTTTATACATTTGTCACTTGCATGGATACATTCCAAATTGCTAGCTACGAAATAGAATACATGTGAATTCAACATAAAGGGGGTTTCGAAGATTCGAATTCATAGGAAGTGCATTCATCTATTTGAACCCGAGATAATGGCATTTGTAAATCAGATGTAAAAGGGGGCATCAATCTTTGTTGTGAGTTTGAACATGCTATATATATTCATATGCATATCTAACTTTTTTTTGCAACCAAGGAGATTATATCTGGAACCATGCATCAACTAAGGTAAGTTGCATTATTTTTAATATATACTCGTGTACAATGTATTTTCAAATGTACCCCCTCCATTCCAAAATAATCATAGCTTTAGGATTTTCAAGAGTAAAGATTTGTGAAGTTTGACAAATCCTGAAAGTTCAATTCAAGAGAACCGAAAACGTTAATGCTTCTGCTCCCAAATATTGAACGAAGCGCCAAATAGGCCTCCAGTCACCCGAAACTACGCGAGACTAATGTTTTGGTGGTAGGAAATTACTGTCCTGACTCTGGCCCGTGTAGCCTATCGGCCCGATGTCCAAAGGTCTAAACCGGGGTAGGTTTGTAACTTCACCAAGACGCCAGTCTCAACCGCCTCCGAGAAGCATTCATACGCCATGGGCGCCTACCCATGCGCTCGGCCGAAATCTATCCCGCCCACATTTGGGACACCTGACATGACTGTCCAACCCCCAACCCGCAATATGTCTGAAATTTTAGATGGGGGCAAAGTTTGTAACTTTTCACAAATTTCAAACAAGCGCGTCTCAAACCAAAACATTGTTCCCCCTTAGTTCCCCGCATCCCTCCATTTCCCCATTCACACTCCGTGGGTGCAAAAACGCCCTCTCCACCAGCCCCGAAACCCCAGCCTCCTCCGTCCTCCACCCCATAGCGGCCAATCCACCGCCGCCCTCCTCCATCATGCCGGAGCCGGTACCCCGACGTCGTCGTCCAATGCAACCCCAACCGCAACGCCCTCAAGGACTTAGCAGATGAAGCCGAGGCAGAGCTGCCTCCACGACGCCGACGCCGACGTGCGCTGTACCAGAACCACTCCGACCATGCTATCATGCGCCTCATTGCTGCAGCTCCACTATCGCAACCGTCCACCACACCGGAGCTGTTCCCGCTACGCCATCGTTTGTCGCCTTGAATCTGCTTCCCCGCCGCCGACAGATGGCCACCGCACCACACTCAACAACTTGGCCATGGGTTTGTCCAAGGCTGCACCGTCCTCCACAACTTCTAGTTTCCGGCGAACAACAAGAAGATCGTCGGAAAAACAGAAGGAGGACACAACACTGCCAGCAGAAAGAGGTACTCCTCTTCCCTTATTCGTGCAAATCTTACGTCTCCGCTTACACCGTATTCATCCCATGAAAGAAACTAGTTGAGAGCTTCTTACTGCATCTTCTTCGTGATACTAAATGCACAAGGTTTCCTCCCTTTTACTATTTCACCTTTTCTAGAGGTCAGTAGCCCGCCTGGATTTCAATTCAGGGTCAGTGGAACCGCAATTAAAAGAAGCAGCACCCGCTTAGGCGCGCGGAGCACCTAGTCCGCCTGTTCCCCGGGGAAGCGGCGCATCGGTGTCTATCATAGGGGTGTGGGGCGCAGGAGCTGCTTGCGCCCGATCTGGAGGTCGGCGGGGCTTGAATGGATGGCTGGAGGGGCGGTGCCAAGCACGGCAGTGCGGTGAGGTCGAGGGGAGGGTGCAGGTAGGGGAGGAATACTGGGCCGGTGGTCGCTGGCGTTTCGAGGAAGATTGTCAACACTGACTGGCTGGAGGTAGATGAAGGCGATCTGCCCATTCTTTGTACATCGGACGGTGCAAAAAAAATGGACTGACCTATTTGCTTTCAGTCGACTGTTATTTTCATAGAATCCTGTAGTAATTTAGTGTGCCATGCATGTTGTAGAGCTATCATATGTCTCCCGTCATTTATTTCTCACTGACCTGCTATCTGCTACCTTTACACTGTACTAATTGTGCACACACTTCACCCATACTCACACTATTGTTTTTTATGCATGGGTATTTCAGACTCTGGCGCAGTGTTGATGAATGCAGAAAAGAAAAGACAGAAGTTGCTCCAGTGTAATTCGAAGATAAGCACTAAGCGTCTCAGCGCTCTAATGGGTGCAGTGTCAGCAGTTGGAGACAGTAAACGTAGCTCTGCAGTTGATGATCTCAATTGCCACACACAACCATCCCAGGTGCTTGCTTTAACTTTGCGCTGTCAAATGTGGTTGCATGTTGCATATGGTGTCTAGCTTGTATTGCTTCCAATTTGGTTAAATTGCATCTGCTTATTTACACATTATACCTTTGATAATGACATGCCTTCTTGTTTTTGATACATACTACATATGTCTATTAACCATGTTCGTACATCAAACTAATGCTCTTTTGTATCCCTTGTCAATCACTTATGATGAGATAGTCACCCGAGTGGGTTACTGTGAGACGCCCTACTCGTTTAAAGAGTGCAGTGTCATCCTCCCCACATGATTCTCAAGAAACAGCAAGGCTAAATGAAGATAGTCAACGTAGCTTTGTAGTTGATCACCGCAATTCCCCCACACCACCATCGCAGGTGCTTGCTCTTACTTGGCAGTGTGATATGTGGTTGCATGTTGCATATGGTGTCTACCTTGTAATGCTTCTAATTAGGGTAAACTGCATCTGCTTAGTTAACACATTATACCTGTGAATATGACATGCCTTCCTGTTTTTGGTACATACTACGTCTTTCTATTAACCATGTTCTTACATCAAACTACTTTTCTTGTGTATCCCTCATCAATGCTCCTAATTTGTTAAATTGCATCTCCTTAGCTTACACATTATACATGTGAATATGACACGCCTTCTGTTTTTGGTACATACTACATCTGCCTATCACACCATGTTCTTACATCAAACTACTGTTCTTGTGTATCCTGCGTCTATCTCTTATGATGAGACAGTCACGCGCGTGGGTTAATATGAGACGCAATACTCTTATAAAGAATGCAATTTCATCCTCCCCACATGATTCTCAAGAAACAGCAAGCCTAAATGAAGATATTGAACGTAGCTCTGTACCTGAAGACCGCACTTCCCCTACACCACCATCACCTGTGCTTGCTCTAACTTCGCAGTGTGATATGTGGTTGCATGTTGCATACGGTGTATAGCTTGTAATGCTTCTAATTAGGGTAAATTGCATCTTCTTAGTTTACACACTATACCTGTGAATATGACATGCCTTCCTATTTTTGGTACACACTACATCTATGTGTTAACCTTGTTCTTACATGAAACTACCTCTCTTCTGTATCCTGCATCAATCACTTACAATGAGTCACCTTTATTCGTTGCATATTGCATATTATTTCTAGCATGTTGCCATGTATTGCTTCTAATTTGGTCAAATACATTTGTTAGGGCACCCTTTTAATTTGGCAGAGTGATATTGGTTTCATCTTTCATATGATTTCTAGCTTGCATCGATTCTAACAAGTTCAAGCACCTTGTGCTTAGTTTACACTTTATACATCATACATGTCAATATGTCACGCCGTCCTGTTTTTCATACATATTCCATCCTCCTATCATGCAGCTGCCTTACATGAAAGTAGTGTTCGTCAGTATCATGCATCAATGATTACTGAAGAGCAAATTTTATTCCTTTTTCTTGTGGGTTTGACTTGACAAGGCAAAATCAAGAAAGAGGAAGGAAAAGAGTAAGGAAGGCGATGATGGTGGTCCTCTGCAGCAACGTAAATGGAGCATCTGTACCGATTCTCCCTGTACTGATAGTGCATTACAAGGTCCAAGTCTCCGCTCCCCTACTCCACCATCCAAGGTGCTTGCTCTAACTTGGCAGTGTGATATCTGGTTGCATGTTGCATATGGTGTCTAGCTCGTATTTCTCCTAATTAGTGTAAACTGCATCTGCTTAGCTTACACATGATACATGTGAATATGACACGCTTTCCTGTTTTTGGTACATACTATATCTGTCTATCACACCATGTTCTTACATGAAACTACTCTTCTTGTGTATCCTGCATCAGTCACTTATGATGGGACACCTTTAAGTTGGCAGTGTGATATTGGTTTGCGTCTTGAATATGATTTCTAGCATGTATTTCTTCTAGTTTGATGAATGCCACCTATGATGAGACAATTTTAACTTGGTAGAGTGATATTGATTGCACCTTCCATATGGTGTCTTGCAGTGTTTCTAATTTGTTGAAGTGCCTTCTACTTAGTTACCACATCATAGGTGTGAATATGTCAAGCCGTCCATTTTTTCATACATATTCCATCCTCGTATCATGACTTTGCCTTTCATCAGAGTAGTGTTCGTCAGTATCGTGCGTGATTGAGTTCTGAAGAGCGAATGATATTTCTTTTTCTTGTCGGTATGACCTCACAATGCAAAATCAATAAAGCTGAAGAAATTGGCAAGGCATTGGATGATGGTGGTCCTTCCGAGCAACCAAAACATAGGTTCTCTACAGATTCTACTCCGCCATCCTCCCAACAAGATTCGCAAGACAATGCAAGGCTAGACAGTCAACCTAGCTGTGTAGATGATGAGCACATCTCCCCTACTCCACCATCACAGGTGCTTGCTCTAACTTGGCACTATTATATGTGGTTGCATGTTGCGTATGATGTCTAGCTTGTATTGCTTCTAACTTTGTTGAATTGCATGTGCTTACTTTACACATAATGCCTGTGAATATGACATGTGTTCCTGTTTCTACATTAGACTACTATTCTTGCATATCCCGCATCAGTCACTTATGATAAGGCACCTTTAAGTCGCCACTGTGATATTGGTTGTGTCTTGCATATGATTTCTAGCATGTACAACTTCTAATTTGTTGAAACGCCATACAGTTTGAACTTGGTAGAGTGATATTGGTTGCATCTTTCATATGGTGTCTAGCTTGCAATGCTTCTAATTTGTTGAAATGCCTTCTACTTAGTTACCACATCATAGGTGTGAATATGTCACACCATCCTGTTTTTCATACATATTCCATCCTCACATCATGTGTTTGCCTTTCATTCGAGTAGTGTTCGTCAGTATCATGCATGAATGAGTTCTGAAGAGCGAATTTTATTCCTTTTTCTTATCGGTTTGACTTCACAATGCAAAATCATTACAACTGAATGAAATTAGTCTGGCAGTGGATGATGGTGGTCCTTCGGGGCAACTCAAACAGGGGGTCTCTACAGATTCTACTCCGCCATCCTCCCACCAAGATTCGCAAGATAACACAAGGCTGGACAGTCAACGTAGCTGTGTAGATGATGAGCACATCTCCCCTACTCCACCATCACATGTGCTTGCTCTAACTTGACACTATTATATGTGGTTGCATGTTGCATATGATGTCTAGCTTGTATTGCTTCTAACTTGAATTGCATCTGCTTACTTTACACATAATGCATGTGAATATGACACGTGTTCCTGTTTCTAGAACATACGTGTACATGATGAGAACATCTCCCCTACTCCACCATCACAGGTGCTTGCTCTTACTTGGAACTGTTATACGTGGTTGTGTTTTCCGTATGATGTCTAGTTTGTATTGCTTCTGATTATGTTGAATTGCATCTGCGTAGCTTACAACTTATAGATGCAACGATCACTTACCCATAAGACACATTTAACTTGGGACTGTGATGTAGGTTGCATCTTGCATTGTCTTCTAGCTTGTACTGCTTCTAATTTCTTGAAATGGCACTTACGACGAGACACTTTTTACCTGATAGAGTGATATTAGTTGCATGTTCATATGGTGCCTAGCTTTCATTTCTTTTAATTTTGTTGAAATGCCTTCCGCTTACTGTTTTTCATACATATTCCATCCTCCTGTCGTACGTGTGAATATGAAACGATGTCTTTTTTTGTATATATTCCATCCTCCTATCCCGCGCTTGCCTTAAATCAAAGTAGTGTTCGTCTGTATCATGCATCAACCAGTTATGCAGAGCTAATTTTATTCATCTTCTTGTGGTTTTGACTTCATAAGGCAATATCAGAAAATAGGAAGGAAAAGAGTAAGTTAGGGGATGTTGGTGGTCCTCCGCACTGACGCAAACAGAGACTCTCTAGATTTGCCACTGCTACTGCTAATGAAGTTGAAGTCCCAAGTCTACATGATGAGTTCATCTCCCGTACTCCACCGTCGCAGGTGCTTGCTCTAAGTTGACAGTGTGATAATTGGTTTCATGTTGCATATGTTGTATAGCCTGTATTTCTTCTATTTTGATTAAATTGCACCTGCTGAGTTTATACGTTATACATGTGCATATGACATGGCTTTCTGTGTCTAGAATACGCTACATCTATCTATCATACCATGTTCTTACATCAAAGTACTGCTGTTGTGTATCCCGCATCAGTTACTCATGATTGGACGCTTTTAACATGGCAGTTTGATAGTGGTTGCATCTTGCATTGATTGCTACGTTGTACTGCTTCTAATTTTTTGAATTGCCACTTATGACAAGACACTTTTAACTTGGCAGAGTAATATTGGTTGCATCTTTCATACGGTGTCTAGCTTGCATTACTTCTATTTTCTTGAAAATCCTTCTGCTTAGTTTGCACATCATAGCTATGAATATGTCATGTCGTCCTGTTTTTCTTACATATTCCATCCTCATACGGTTGTGTTACATCAAAGTATTGCTTGTCTGTATCATGCATCAATGAGTTCTGAAGAGTGATTTTATTCTTTTGTGTTGTGGGTACAGCTTGACATGGCAAAGTCAAAAAAGAGCAAGGAAAATAATATAGTAGGTAGTGCTGTTACTCGTCGGGTTAAACTTGAAAAGGTTCTGCCGTCGAGATTCTGCTGGTACTTATAGTGCAGTAGAAGGTCTAAGTCCACTGGCTAAATCTACAAACACAGTATCACCTGCTCCACCAGCTGCAACATCCGCTTCAACTGTACCATCATCTCAACCAGTTACTCGTTCGTTTGCTCCGGAACTGGCCATTTCCCAAGATGTCTTCACACCTAACAGTACTTTCGAAGCACTGCTGACACAACAGGACTTGGCAAGATCAGATGAACCTCATGAGCATCAACACCAAGACGGTACTTGACCGAGTCAAGTTGCAGTTGCATGCTCCTTTATATGTACTCTCACAGTTTGATGTACACTAACACTTTCCATATTCGTTGTTGAACTAGCACCACGACGCAAGTGGAAACAGACATCAGGGATAATGCTTGACAGATTAACAAAATCTAAAGGAGGAAGAATGGAAATCCATTTTGAGGCAGGTTTAAAAAGGCCACGTGATGCTACCGAGTTAGCCAAGTTAGTATCAGAGGCAGCCGTTGCCGTTAGGTGTCATGCACGTATCCTCCCAACGTGGATCCAGTACAGGAATGAGAAAGACAATACCCAGTTTAACACCTTCCTTGACCATTTATCCATAAGTAATGTTATTCATCGCAATTAGTAATATTGTCTTGCTCTGTCCCATACTTTCTAGCTTCCTCCTAATAAGACTCACATTCTTTTTTCAACAGATGAGGTTCAAGTTGGATCCGAAAGATGATGCAACTAAACAAGCATGCACTCATGTTTTTCAGTCTGCTCTGCGACATTATCGATACCACCTTAGAAAATCTCACTTTGAAGGCAAGGCTAACAATGAAATTGCCCAAACATCTCCAGTGGAATATATTACAGATGAAGACTGGACAGCCCTCGTTAAACACTGGTCTGATCCAAAGTATCAGGTAGGCTATATGTATTTGATCGGATCACATATTGAACTTATATTTATGTATGTGCCTTACAAGTGTATCTTCTTCTAGGCTAACTGCTTGAAGAACAAAACCAACCATTCTAAAGTGAAATTCCAACAAACAACGGGATCTCATAGCTATATTGCACACTGCGAGGCTCTTGTAAATAGCTGCTACTTCCTTCTTTTTTTGTGCCATATTATCGTATCTATATTGACTTGTTCCAAATACAGAGGAAAGCCCATGTGGACCAAAAAGAACCTGAACCGAATGCAGTGCAAATCTTCAAGGATTGCCACATCAGCAAGATGAAGGGCATGAGCACACCAGTTCAAGCCACTGTTGTAAGTCCTTACTCCTCCTGCCTTGAACTGATTGGTACTATGATGTGCTCATTTAACTACTAGGTTTGCAGCCAATGCCAGTTACTCTGTTCACTTTTATTCATAGTTGTCTTAACGTATCATTTCACGTTACATGGTTTAAAAGAGATGAAGGATATTCTTTTGGTCTTGATCTGTAATCTAGTTGTTATGTTCACATGCGCACACAATGATAAAATAGCCTGTTTGTTTTATATCTGTTTGCCCATGATATGAATGATGTCATACTATGTTCATCCTACTTTAAACCATGTCTCTTTATCCTTAGATGTCAACGAATGTGAGGAAATAGACAATACAGTAGGCATGCTACATGGACATATGTTCTGAAAGTGATTTTATTATGTAGTTGGCACTACAATACATGCTAATGTATTACAGTAGTTCACCAAAATAAGTTATGTATAAACGTTTAACCTACTTTGTTTGTTTTTGTCTCATTAGTAACTTATCTGGTACACTAATCTACAAGTTCAAACTTTCAGGAAGCTATGGAACAAATGATTGAACAGCCACAACCACCTGAAGGTGACGAGGCTACTACAGCCACAATGTCACCTCTTGCTGCAGTGTGTCAGTATCTCTCCACTAACAGTGCAAAAAGCACCTTCCTGCATAATTCTGGGTTGGTTGTCAAGGTAACCTCGTCCAAATCGCCTACTGAACAAAATCTTCCTGCTAGACAAAGTGATATATCTGTGCTCTAGACACAAGTCCAATCTCTAATGGACGTTGTTTCGGAAACAAGAATAGTGGTTGAGAAATGTCGTCAATATATGAATGGTTTTGAAACCAGACTATCAGACATTCGCTTCGTTGTTCAAGAGCAATGTCGGAAAAAGGTGGAGATCGTGCTGCTCCATCAGATTCTATAGCCTGAAACATTAGCACTCAGGTCAAATGATCTGTGCTTCTATACATCTGATGGTGCTTTTATCTGGAAGGACTGTAAACTTTATGCCAACATGCCTTTTGTTGTACGGTTGGAATTTATTTTGTTGTGATACAACATTTATGATGCTGCCTCAGGCTGCAGTAATTACGACGCTATTTTTGTATAGTGTAGGTTTATCTTAGTAATGTATTCGGCCGAAAGCTTCGTAGGAGCCCAACATGCCAACATTCATCGGACCCATTCCAATTGGGCTAAAAATGATTACAGGCCGAAATTGTCATGTAGCCCACTAAAAATATCTGGGCCTAAATCATCATAAGCTTTCATATTTTTATAGTAGGCATGTGCCCATAGTGGGCCTTTAACAGGCCTAAACATAATTTGGGCCCTCAGTAAAAATAGGCCGTTTACAGGTGTAAATATCTCAAGCCCATAAAAAACATGGGCCTTTAATAGACCGAAAGTGAGATTAGGCCCTGATTGTGCCAAATAACCCACTGGATTTAGCAGGCCGAAATGGTGGCTCATTTATGATGCGGATCTTTGACAGGCCGAAATTCGGACAGGCCGTAAATGCGCCGACCTAATACACGGGCCTTTAACAGGTCGGAACTTCGGTCGGGCTAGATTATCATCATTTTTATATGGGCCGTTAATGGTCCCGATATGACGTTGGGCCACATATGGCCCATGGTTTACGTCCGACGTTAACAGGCCGAAAATGACAACAGGCCGAAAGTGGCCCAAAGCTATAGTGGGCCTCTAACATGCCGAATGTCAGACATGGCCGAATATGACCCAAATCCTTCACGGTCGTTTATGGGCCGAAAGTTTTGATGGCCTGTAAATGGGCCCAAATGAAGCCGGACCTTTAACATGCCAGAAATACACCGGACCGTAATTCGGCCCAGTTACTTAGCGGACTGTTAACAGGCCAGAAGTGACCATGGGCCGCGTTGATGACAAGTTTAGGATAGGCCGTTGAAGGGCCGATTTGACAGAGAATGTTGGGCCTTTAGCTGGGCCGACCCATTATGGTGTGCAAAATCTTGTGGGCCTTTAGCTGGGCCGGCCCATTGTGGTCCGCAAAATCTTGTGGGCCTTTAGCTGGGCCGGCCCATTATGGTCTACAAAATCGTGTGGGCCTTTAGCTGGGCTGGCCCATTATGGTCCGCTAAATTTTGTGGGCCTTTAGCCGGGCCGGCCCATTATGGTCTGCTAAATCTTATGGGCCTTCGGTTGGGTCGGCCCATTTAAACTTTGTGGGCCACTTTTGGGCCGGTCCACGTGTCAACATATCATAGGCCCATCTCGACCGTTGGATGAGTGACACCTGTGCCAACGCGGAGCTGACGCGTGGATCCGCCAGCCAATGAGAATTTTACACGTGGAAAATCGGCATTGGTCGTGGCTGTTAATGGGTTATCGGATCCAAAATCCGACCCGATAGCTTAACAGCGTTCCGTTACGGTGGATACCCCATCTCGGTCACCCTTGACGAAAGCACTTCTATGACGTGTGATTTATCGTCATGGAAGTGGACACTTCCATGATGATAATTTTGGCAATGTCATGGAACACTTCTACGACAGCACAGGTATGACTATCTTGATTCTGTCATGAATTTGTCATGGATGTACATGCATGACAGAAAACGCGACCTACTGTGACAAACATGTATCATCACGGAAGTGTATTTTTTTTGTAGTGGGACCGGCCTCTCTATGGCGCGCCCTAGGGGGAGCCCTACTCCCATCGGGAGTGCGAGAGAAGGAAGGGGGAGAGAGAAGGAAGGAAGGGGGCGACCCCCGCCCAATTTGGATTGGGCTAGGGGAGCGCGCCCTCCTCCTTGGCCTTCCTCTCCTCTATTCCACTAAGGCCCAATAAGGCCCATATACTCCCCGGGGGTTTCCAGTAACCCCCCGGTACTCCGGTAAATGCCCGAACTCACCCAGAACCATTCTGATGTCCAAACATAGGCTTCCAATATATCAATCTTTATGCCTCGACCATTCTGAGACTCCTCGTCATGTCCGCGATCATATCCGGGACTCCGAACTACCTTCGGTACATCAAAACACATAAACTCATAATACCGATCGTCGCCGAACGTTAAGCGTGCGGACCCTACGGGTTCGAGAACTATGTAGACATGACTGAGACTCATCTCCAGTCAATAACCAATAGCAGAACCTGAATGCTCATATTGTTTCCTACATATTCTACGAAGATTGATACGTCCCCAACATATCTATAATTTTTCATTGCTCCATGCTATATTATCTACTGTTTTAGACATTATTGGGCTTTATTATCCACTTTTATATTATTTTTGGGACTAAACTATTAACCGGAGGCCCAGCCCAGAATTTTTGTTTTTTTGCCTGTTTTAGGGTTTCGAAGAAAAGGAATATCAAACGGAATGAAACCTTCGAAAACGTAATTTCCTCATCAGATAAGATCCAGGAGACTTGGACCCTCCGTCAAGAAAGCCACGAGGTGGTCACGAGGGTAGGGGGCGCCCCCCTAGGGAGCCCCCTGCCTCGTGGGCCCCTCGAAGCTCCACCGACGTACTTCTTCCTCCTATATATATCCATGTAACCCCAAACGATCGGGGACGGAGCCAAAAACCTAATTCCACCGCCGCAACTTTCTGTATCCACGAGATCCCATCTTGGGGCCTGTTCCGGAGCTCCGCCGGAGGAGGCATCGATCACGAAGGGCTTCTACATCATCATCCAAGCCCCTCCGATAAAGTGTGAGTAGTTTACTTCAGACCTACGGGTCCATAGCTAGTAGCTAGATGGCTTCTTCTCTCTTTTTGGATCTCAATACAATGTTCTCCCCCTCTCACGTGGAGATCTATTCGATGTAATCTTCTTTTTGTTGTGTGTTTGTTGAGACCGATGAATTGTGGGTTTATGATCAAGTCTATCTATGAATAATATTTGAATCTTCTCTGAATTCTTTTATGTATGATTGGTTATATTTGCAAGTCTCTTCGAACTATCAGTTTGGTTCGGCCTACTAGATTGGTTGTTCTTGCCATGGGAGAAGTGCTTAGCTTTGGGTTCGATCTTGCGGTGTCCTTTCCCAGTGACAGAAGGGGCAGCAAGGCACGTATTGTATCGTTGCCATCGAGGATAACAAGATGGGTTTTTTATCATATTGCATGAAACTATCCCTCTACATCATGTCATCTTGCTTAAGGCGTTACTCTGTTTTTAACTTAATACTCTAGATGCATGCTGGATAGCGGTCGATGAGTGGAGTAATAGTAGTAGATGCAGAATCGTTTCGGTCTACTTGTCTCGGACGTGATTCCTATATACATTATCATACCTAGATATTCTCATAACTATGCTAAATTCTGTCAATTGCTCAACAGTAATTTGTTCACCCACCGTAGAATACTTATGCTCTTGAGAGAAGCCATTAATGAAACCTATGGCCCCCGGGTTTCTTTCTCATCATATCAATCTCCATCACTTTATTATTGCTTTGCTTTTACTTTGCTTTTACTTTATTTACTTTACATCTCTATACCAAAAATACCAAAAAAATATTATTTATCATCGCTATCAGATCTCACTTTCGCAAGTCACCGTGAAGGGATTGACAACCCCTAAGCGCGTTGGTTGCGTTGAGCTATTGTTTTTGTGTAGGTACGAGGGACTCGAGCGTAGCCTCCTACTGGATTGATACCTTGGTTCTCAAAAACTGAGGGAAATACTTATGCTACTTTGATGCATCATCCCTTCCTCTTCGGGGAAATCCAACCAGTGCTCAAGAGGTAGCAAGAAGAATTTCTGGCACCATTGCCGGGGAGTGTGTGCAAAAGTCAACATACCAAGTACCCATCACAATCCCTATCTCCCGCATTACATTATTTTCCATTTGCCTCTCGTTTTCCTCTCCCCCACTTCACCCTTGCTGTTTTATTCGCCCTCTCTCTCTATCCTCGCTCTCTATTTGCCTCTTTTGTCGTTTGCTTTTTGTTTGCTTGTGTGTTAGTTTGTTTACTTGTCGTCATGGCTAGTCTCATATCTTCTCCGTTGTCTCCCGAGAATGAAGTTCTAAATTTTAAACAAAGGGAGGGAGAAAATCTAAAAGATGCTTGGTATAGAATTTGCAATGCTCAAAATAGATCTACCAGGAAGCAATCTACTTCAGTTCTTCTCCGCAATTTTTATGTAGGTGTTAATCTTTGGTATAGATATATCCTTGATACCATTACCGGAGGGAATTTCTTGGGTAGCAATACTTTTGATTCTTATAATGCTATGTTAGATTTATTTGGCTCACCACCTCTTTTGGTTAATGGAACTATGTTAACTCTGGAGCATGTTATGCAAAGCCTTAAAATTATTGAAAATAAAGTTGCTACTATTGAATTAATTGAAAATCTAGACAAAAAGATCCACAATCAAATTACTCAATATCGATCTAAGGTAGGAATGACTTTGAAAAATATTAAGGAAAAGGAACCCATAGTTAATGAGAAGATAAACTTAGATTCTACTAGAATTGATAAACTTGAGGGTATCATTACAAACTTGGGAACCGCTTTTTCTTCCGTAAAGAATACTCCAAGTCCTCCTACTAAAATTGCCAAGCTTATGTATGTTCCTAAAAATAAGGGTGAATCATCTAGTAAGGAAACTGTGGATCTTAAATCTATAAGTATTCATTACAATCTTTTTGCTATCATTAAGGAACCAATTGCTACAAATGAATTTTTTGATCTTGTGCCTAAGAGTTTGATAATCACTAGAAAGAAAGAAATTCCTAAGGGAAATAGATGCCTCATTGAAGAATTTCCTACCAAAGATGACAATACCTAGATCTATTCTTGCTTGTTATGCCTAGCTAGGGGCGTTAAACGATAGCGCTTGTTGGGAGGCAACCCAATTTTATTTTTATTCCTTGCTTTTTGCTCCTGTTTAGTAATAAATAAATTATCTAGCCTTTGTTTTGGTTGTGTTTTTTGTGTTTAATTAGTGTTTGTGCCAAGTAGAACCGTTGGGAAGACTTGGGGAAAGTCTTGTTGAACTTGCTGTAAAAAACAGAAACTTTAGCACTCACGAGAACTGCTGTCATTTTTAGTTGGAAAGTGATAATTAGTTAATTCTTTTTGAATATGATTAATAGATAAATTACTCACGTCCAGAAATTTATTTTAGAATTTTTGGGGTTCTAGATCTTGCGCTAGCTACAGATTACTACAGACTTTTCTGTTTTTGACAGATTCTGTTTTTCGTGTGTTGTTTGCTTATTTTGATGAATCTATGGCTAGTAAAATACTCCCTCCGTTCCTAAATATAAGGTGTATTAGTTTTTCAAAAAGTCAACTGTTGTCTATGTTTGACCAAGTTTACAGCAAAATATATAAAGATTTATAATACTAAATATATAAAATCTAAAAATATAGTTCATGATGAATCTAGTGATAATGATTTGGTATTCTAGATATTGATATTTTTGTCTATAAACTTGGTCAAACTTAGAGAAGTTTGACTTTTTCAAAAAATAATACACCTTATATTGAGGAATGGAGGGAGTAGTTTATAATCCATAAAGAAGTTGGAATACAGTAGGTTTAACACCCATATAAATAAATAATGAGTTCATTACAGTACCTTGAAGTGGTCTTTTGTTTTCTTTCGCTAATGGAGCTCACGAGTTTTCTCCTTTAAGTTTTGTGTTGTGAAGTTTTCATGTTTTGGGTAAAGATTTGATGGATTATGGAACAAGGAGTGGCAAGAGCCTAAGCTTGGGGATGCCCATGGCACCCCCAAGATAATATAAGGACACCTAAAAGCCAAAGCTTGGGGATACCCCGGAAGGCATCCCCTCTTTCGTCTACTTCTTTTGGTAACTTTACTTGGAGCTATATTTTTATTCACCACATGATATGTGTTTTGCTTGGAGCGTCTTTTATGATTTGAGTATTTGCTTATTAGTTTACCACAATCATCCTTGCTATACACACATTTTGAGAGAGCCATACATGATTTGGAATTTGATAGAATACTCTATGTACTTCACTTATATCTTTTGAGCTTTATAGTTTTGCTCTAGTGCTTAACTTATATCTTTTAGAGCATGGTGGTGAATTTGTTTTATAGAAACTATTGATCTCTCATGCTTCACTTAGATTATTTTGAGAGTCTTAATAGCATGGTAATTTGCTTAAAATCCTAATATGCTTGGTATGCAAGATTAATAATAAAACTTTCGTATGAGTGTGTTGAATACTAAGAAGAAATTGATGCTTGATAATTGTTTTGAGATATGAGGATGGTGATATTAGAGTCATGCTAGTTGAGTAGTTGTGAATTTGAGAAATGCTTGTGTTAAAGTTTGTGATTCTCGTAGCATGCATGTATGGTGAACCGTTATGTGATGAAGTCGGAGCATGATTTATTTATTGATTGTATTCCTTATGAGTGGTGGTCGGGGACGAGCGATGGTCTTTTCCTACCAATATATCCCCTAGGATCATGCACGTAATACTTTGCTTTGATAACTTCTAGATTTTTGCAATAAGTATATGAGTTCTTTATGACTAATGTTGAGTCCATGGATTATACGGACTTTCCTTCCTTCCACCATTGCTAGCCTCTCTAATACCGCGCACTTTTCGCCGGTATCATACACCCACCAAATACCTTCCCCAAAACAGCCACCATACCTCCCTATCATGGCATTTCCATAGCCATTCCGAGATATATTGCCATGCAACTTTCCACCGTTCCTTTCATTATGACACGCTCCATCATTGTCATCTTGCTATGCATGATCATGTAGTTGACATTGTATTTGTGGCAAAGCCACCGTTCATAATTCTTTCATACATGTCACTCATGAGTCATTGCACATCCCGGTACACCGCCGGAGGCATTCATATAGAGTCATATTTTGTTCTAAGAATCGAGTTGTAATTCATGAGTTGTAAGTAAATAAAAGTGTGATGATCATCATTATTAGAGCATTGTCCCAGTGAGGAAAGGATGATGGAGACTATGATTCCCCCACAAGTCAGGATGAGACTCCGGACAAAAAAAAGGAGGCCATAAAAAAGGAGAAAGGCCCAAATAAAAAAATGAGAGAAAAAGAGAGAAGGGACAATGTTACTATCCTTTTACCACACTTGTGCTTCAAAGTAGCACAATAATCTTCATGATAGAGAGTTTCTCATTATATAACTTTCATATACTAGTGGGAATTTTTCATTATAGAACTTGGCTTGTATATTCCAATGATGGGCTTCCTCAAAATGCCCTAGGTCTTCATGAGCAAGCGAGTTGGATGCACACCCACTTAGTTTCTTTTGAGCTTTCATATACTTATAGCTCTAGTGCATCCGTTGCATGGCAATCCCTACTCACTCACATTGATATCTATTGATGGGCATCTTCATAGCCCGTTAATACGCCTAGTTGATGTGAGACTATCTTCTCCCTTTTGTCTTCTCCACAACCACCATTCTATTCCACCTATAGTGCTATATCCATGGCTCACGCTCATGTATTGCGTGAAGATCGAAAAAGTTTTGAAAATGTCAAAAGTATGAAACAATTGCTTGGCTTGTCATCGGGGTTATGCATGATTTAAATACTTTGTGTGGTGAAGATAAAGCATAGCCAGACTATATGATTTTGTAGGGATAGCTTTCTTTGGCCATGATATTTTGAGAAGACATAATTGCTTTGTTAGTATGCTTGAAGTATTATTATTTTTATATCAATATCAACTTTTGTCTTGAATCTTTCGAATCTGAATATTCATACCACAATTAAGAAGATTTACATTGAAATTATGCCAAGTAGCACTCCGCATCAAAAATTCTGTTTTTACCATTACCTACTCAAGGACGAGCAGGAATTAAGCTTGGGGATGCTTGATATGTCTCCAACGTATCTATAATTTTTGATTGCTCCATGCTATATTATCTATTGTTTTAGACATTATTGGGCTTTATTATCCACTTTTATATTATTTTTGGGACTAACCTATTAACCGGAGGCCCAGCCCAGAATTGCTGTTTTTTTGCTTGTTTTAGGGTTTCGAAGAAAAGGAATATCAAATGGAGTCCAAACGGAATGAAACCTTCGGAAATGTGATTTTCTCATCAGATAAGATCCAGGAGACTTGGACCCTCCATCAAGAAAGCCACGAGGTGGTCACAAGGGTAGGGGGCGCCCCCCCTAGGGCGCACCCCCTGCCTCGTGGGCCCCTGGAAGCTCCACCGACGTACTTCTTCCTCCTATATATATCCACGTAACCCCAAACGACCGAGGACGGAGCCAAAAACCTAATTCCACCATCGCAACTTTCTGTATCCACGAGATCCCATCTTGGGGCCTGTTCCGGAGCTCCGCCGGAGGAGGCATCGATCACAGAGGGCTTCTACATCATCATCCAAGCCCCTCTGATGAAGTGTGAGTAGTTTACTTCAGACCTATGGGTCCATAGCTAGTAGCTAGATGGCTTCTTCTCTCTTTTTGAATCTCAATACAATGTTCTCCCCCTCTCTCGTGGAGATCTATTCGATGTAATCTTCTTTTTGCGGTGTGTTTGTTGAGACCGATGAATTGTGGGTTTATGATCAAGTCTATCTATGAATAATATTTGAATCTTCTCTGAATTCTTTTATGTATGATTGGTTATCTTTGCAAGTCTCTTCGAATTATCATTTTGGTTTGGCCTACTAGATTGGTTGTTCTTGCCATGGGAGAAGTGCTTAGCTTTGGGTTCGATCTTGCGGTGTCCTTTCCTAGTGACAGAAGGGGCAGCAAGGCACGTATTGTATCATTGCCATCGAGGATAACAAGATGGGGTTTTCATCATATTGCATGAAACTATCCCTCTACATCATGTCATCTTGCTTAAGGCGTTACTCTGTTTTTAACTTAATACTCTAGATGCATGCTGGATAGCGGTCGACGAGGGACTCGAGCGTAGCCTCCTACTGGATTGATACCTTGGTTCTCAAAAACTAAGGGAAATACTTATGCTACTTTGCTGCATCATCCCTTCCTCTTCGGGGAAATCCAACGCAGTGCTCAAGAGGTAGCTAAGATCTTTATCGGTTAAACCGCATAACAAAATACGTTGTTCCCTTTGTCATCGGTATGTTACTTGCCCGAGATTCGATCGTCGGTATCTCAATACCTAGTTCAATATCGTTACCGGCAAGTATCTTTACTCGTTCCGTAATGCAACATTCCATAACTAACTCATTAGTCACATTGCTTGCAAGGCTTATAGTGATGTGCATTACTGAGAGGGCCCAGAGATACCTCTCCGATACACAGAGTGACAAATCTTAATCTCGATCTATGCCAACTGAACAAACACCACTGGAGACACCTGTAGAGCATCTTTATAGTCACCTAGTTACGTTGTGACGTTTGATAGCACACTAAGTGTTCCTCCGGTATTCGGGAGTTGCATAATATCATAGTCATAGGAACATGTATAAGTTATGGAGAAAGCAATAGCAGTAAACTAAACGATCATCGTGCTAAGCTAACGGATGGGTCAAGTCAATCACATCATTCTCTAATGATTTGATTCCGTTTATCAAATGACAACTCTTTGCCCATGGCTAGGAAACTTAACCATCTTTGATCAACGAGGTAGTCAGGTAGAGGCATACTAGTGACACTCTGTTTGTCTATGTATTCACACATGTACTAAGTTTCAGGTTAATACAATTCTAGCATGAATAATAAACATTTATCATGATATAAGGAAATATAAATAACAACTTTATTATTGCCTCTAGGGCATATTTCCTTCACGACGTACTTCAAGTGCTCCCCGGAGGGGGCAACAAGAAGCACACCAGCCCCTACACCTTGTAGGGAAAAGGCACCATAGAAATACATAGTCCATTCTTGGGGCGATTCCTTGCCGGGGATTACTATCTCTGGTACTTCCTCATCAGGGGTTGGCGTCCATTCTACAATAAACTCTGCTAATGCCCTGCTTTGAATTGTTGACGTGCTCTCAAACTTCAAACCAAAACTAGATAACTCCAAAGCCCATTCCACTATTCCGCCAGTAGCCTCAGGGTTTCGGAGTATCTTTGCAATGGGAAGCGAGTGACAATCATGATGTCATGGGCTTGGAAGTAGTGGTGCAGTTTCCTTGAGGCCAAAGATCAACTTTTGCACGCCAGAGTACCTCGATCTAGCCTCCTGCAACAAGGAGTCGATGAAGTACGCTGGGCAATGCACCACTTTCTTCTTTGTCGTGTCCTTGGGGTTTCTCTCGCTGCCGTGCTCAGTTTTGTCACATTCCTTATCTGACTCTACCGGTCCTTGCTCATTCTCTGCTTTATCCACTTCCCGCTGCGCTACCAAGGCTGTGCTAACCACTTGGTTGGTTGCCGCTAAGTATAGCAGCAATGGTTCTTGTGGCTTGGGAGCAACCAAGGTGGGCACAGAGGACAAGTAGGCCTTCAACTCTTGTATAGCCGCATCTGCTTTCGGAGTCCACTTCATGGGCCCTGCCTTCTTCAAAATTTGAAGAACGGTAGGGCGCACTCGGCAGACTTGGAGATGAATCTGCTTAGCGTGACAACACATCCCGTCAGACGCCTCACATCCTTGATTGTCGGGGTTGGATCTGCTCGTTGGCTTTAATCTTGTCGGGGTTGGCTTCGATCCCCCGGTGGGACACAAAGAATCCAAGCAGCTTGCCGGAGGGAACGCCAAACACACACTTCTCTGGGTTGAGCTTCAATTTGATCTTGCGCAGATTAGCAAATGTCTCCTCCAATCCTGAATAAGGGTGGCTCTATCCTTGGTCTTGACCACAATATCATCCATATAAGCTTCTATGTTTCTGTGTAGTTGTGGCCCAAAACCATTCTGGACTGCCCTTGCAAAAGTGGACCCAACACTCTTTAATCTGACTGGCATGCAGACAAAACAATACGTACCACATGGAGTGATGAACGATGTCTTATCTTCATCTTCCTTGGACATAAAGATCTGATGATACCCAAAATATGCATCCAGAAAGGAGAGCAAATCACAGCCTGAAGTGGAATCCACATTCTGATCGATGCACGGCAAGGGAAACGGGTCTTTTGGGCAAGCTTTGTTGAGATTTGTGAAATCTATGCAAAGCCTCCACTTTCCGTTAGCCTTCCGGGCTACCACTGGATTGTCCAACCACGTGGAGTGTAGCAGACCCTCTGACCAAACCAGCTGCTTTAAGTTTCTTGATTTCTTCTGCAATAAACTGCTGCCTTTCCAAGGTCTGCTTCCGGACTTTCTTCTTGACGGGTCGGGCATGTGGGCAGACAGCAAGGTGGTGCTCGATTACCTCCCTGGGAACACCGGGGATATCAGATGGTTGCCAGGTAAACACATCGACATTGGCCCACAGGAAGGCAACGAGCGTGCTTTCCTATTTGTCATCGAGGGTGGCGCTGATAGTGAAAGTACCATCAATGCCAGCCAGCCCTGCCGGGACCTTCTTCACTTGGGGAGCAGTGACCTTGGACCTCTTGCTGTTGGAACACTCTAGCACGTCATCAAACGGGTGCCGTGCTCTCGGTGGGGGCACGCTTCCTGGACTCTTTGCCGGAGTCCCTACAACCCTTCTTCTTTCCTCTGTCCTCCTTGGTAGGAACTGCTGCTTCCTCTACCGCGACAGTGTCCCGGTACATCTTGTCCACGCAAATGATTGCATCTTTCTCATCTAACGGGATGGTAAGGACTCCCATTAGACCACACATCTTCAAGGTGTTGCAAGCATAGTGGGATGCTGCCATGAATTTGGCCAGGGCTGTGCTACCTCTTGAGCATGCGTTGGTTTTCCCTTGAAGAGGAAAGGGTGATGCAGCAAAGTAGCGTAAGTATTTCCCTCAATTTTTGAGAACCAAGGTATCAATCTAGTAGGAGACTACACGCAAGTCGCATATTACCTACACAAACAAACAAGAACCTCGCAACCAACGTGATAAAGGGGATGTCAATCCCTTTACAGTCCCTTACAAAAGTGCGGTCTGATAGAGATAATAAGATAAATATTTTTGGTATTTTTATGGTATAGATTGGAAAATAAAGATTGCAAAATAAACTGCAACAAAAATAGCTAGTTGACGGGAAACTAATATGATGTAAAGTAGACCCGAGGGCCATAGGTTTCACTAGTGGCTTCTCTCAAGATAGCATGTATTACGATGGGTGAACAAATTACTGCCGAGCAATTGATAGAAAAGCGCATAGTTATGATGATATCTAAGGCAATGATCATGAATATAGGCATCATGTCCATGACAAGTAGACCAAAACGATTCTGCATCTACTACTATTACTCCACGCATCGACCGCTATCCAGCATGCATCTAGAGTATTAAGCTCATAAGAATGGGGTAACGCATTAGGCAAGATGACATGATGTAGAGGGATAAACTCAAGCAATATGATATAAACCCCATCTTTTATCCTCGATGGCAACAATACAATGCATGTCGTTTCCCTTTCTGTCACTGGGATCGAGCGCCGCAAGATTGAACCCAAAGCTAAGCACTTCTCCCATTGCAAGAAAGATCAATCTAGTAGGCCAAACCAAACTGATAATTCGAAGAGACTTGCAAAGATATCAAATCATGCATATCAGAATTTAGATAAGAATCAAATAATATTCATAGATAATCAAGTCAAAAACCCACAATTCATCGGATCTCGGCAAACACACGGCAAAAAGAGTTACATCGAATAGATCTCCAACAAGATCGAGGAGAACTATGTATTGAGATCCAAAGAGAGAGAAGAAGCCATCTAGCTAATAACTATGGACCCGAAGGTCTGTGGTAAACTACTCACACATCATCGGAGAGGCTATGGTGTTGATATAGAAGCTCTCCGTGATAGAATACCCTTCCGGCGGAGCGCTGGAAAAGGCCCCAACATGGGATCTCACAAGTACAAAAGGTTGTGGCGGTGGAAAAGGTGTTGTGTTGCTCTCCCCGAAGGTTTTAGGGTATAAGAGTATATATAGGCGGAAGAAGTAGGTCGATGGAGCTGCGAGGGGCTCACGCGGGTGGGGGGAGCGCCCTCCTGCCTCGTGGCTTGCTCGTTGCTTCCTTGACATCCACTCCAAGTCTCATGGATCACGTTTGTTCCAAAAAAGATCCTCGCGAAGGTTTCATTCCGTTTGGATTCCGTTTGATATTCATTTTTGGCGAAACACTGAAATAGGCAAAAAAACAGCAATTTGCACTGGGCTTTTGGTTAATAGGTTAGTCCCAAAAATAATATAAAAGTGCATAGTAAAGCCCATTAAACATCCAAAACAGATAATATAATAGCATGGAACAATCAAAAATTATAGATACGTTGGAGACGTATCAAGCATCCCCAAGCTTAATTCCTGCTCGTCCTCGAGTAGGTAAATGATAAACACAGAATTTTTGATGTGGAATGCTTCCTAACATAATTTTCAATGTAATTATCTTTATTGTGGCATGAATGTTCATATCCGAAAGATTCAAGACAAAAGTTTAATATTGACATAAAAATAATAATACTTCAAGCATACTAACCAAGCAATTATGTCTTCTCAAAATAACATGGCCAAAGAAAGCTATCCCTACAAAATCATATAGTCTGGCTATGCTCTATCTTCATCACACAAAATATTTAAATCAAGCACAACCCCGATGACAAGCCAAGCAATTGTTGCATACTTTTGATGTTCTCAAACTTTTTTAATCTTCACGCAATACATGAGCGTGAGCCATGGATATAGCACTATAGGTGGAGTGGAATGGTGGTTGTGGAGAAGACAAAATGGACAAGATAGTCTCACATCAACTAGGCGTATCAACGGGCTACGGAGATGCCCATCAATAGATATCAATGTGAGTAAGTAGGGATTGCCATGCAACGGATGCACTAGAGCTATAAATGTATGAAAGCTCAACAGAAGAAACTAAGTGGGTGTGCATCCAACTTGCTTGCTCACGAAGACCTAGGGCATTTTGAGGAAGCCCATCATTGGAATATAAAAGCCAAGTTTTATAATGAAAAATTCCCACTAGTATATGAAAGTGACAACATAAGAGACTCTCTATCATGAAGATCATGGTGCTACTTTGAAGCACAAGTGTGGAAAAGGGATAGTAGCATTGCCCCTTCTCTCCTTTTCTCTCCTTTTTTGTTTTCTTTTCCCTTTTTTTTGTTTTTATGGCCTCTTTTTTTCTCTCTTTTTTTCATACGGAGTCTCATCCCAACTTGTGGGGGAATCATAGTCTCCATCATCCTTTCCTCACTGGGACAATGCTCTAAAAATGATGATCATCACACTTATATTTACTTACAACTTAAGAATTGCAACTTGATACTTAGAACAAAATATGACTCTACGTGAATGCCTCCGACGGTCTACCGGGATGTGCAATGAATCAAGAGTGACATGTATGGAAAATTATGAATGGCGACTTTGCCACAAATACGATGTCAGCTACATGATCATGCAAAGCAATATGACAATGATGAAGCAGGTCATAATAAATGGAACGGTGGAAAGTTGCATGGCAATATATCTCAGAATGGCTATGGGAATGCCATAATAGGTAGGTATGGTGGCTGTTTTGAGGAAGGTATATGGTGGGTTTATGGTACCGGCGGAAGTTGCGCGGTACTAGAGAGGCTAGAAATGGTGGAAGGGTGAGAGTGCGTATAATCCATGGACTCAACATTAGTCATAAAGAACTCACGTACTTATTGCAAAAAACTATTAGTTATCGAAACAAAGTACTACGCGCATGCTCCTAGGGGGATATATTGGTAGGAAAAAACCATCGCTCGTCCCCGACTGCCACTCATAAGGAAGACAATCAATAAATAAATCATGCTCCGACTTCATCACATAACGGTTCACCATACGTGCATGCTACGGGAATCACAAACTTTAACACAAGTATCTCTCAAATTTACAACTACTCAACTAGCATGACTCTAATATCACCATCTTCATATCTCAAAAAAATCATAAGGAATCAAACTTCTCATAGTATTCAATGCACTTTATATGAAAGTTTTTTTATTAAACCCATCTTGGATGCCTATCATATTAGGACTAGTTTTATAGCCAAAGCAAATTACAATTATGTTCTAAAAGACTCTCAAAATAATATAAGTGAAGCATGAGAGACCAATAATTTCTACAAAATAAAAATCACCACCATGCTCTAAAAAATAGAAGTGAAGCACTAGAGCAAAATTATCTAGCTGAAAAGATATAAGTGAAGCACATAGATTATTCTAATAAATTCCAATTCATGTGTGTCTCTCCCAAAAGGTTTGTACAGAAAGGATGAATGTGGTAAAGTAAAAAAGCAAATACTCAAATCATACAATACGCTCCAAGCAAAACACATATCATGTGGTGAATAAAAATATAGCCTCAAGTAAAGTTACCGATAGACGAAGACGAAAGAGGGGATGCCTTCCGGGGCATCCTCAATCTTAGGCTTTTGGTTGTACTTGGATTTTACCTTGGGGTGCCTTGGGCATCCCCAAGATTAGGCTCTTTCCAATCCTTGTTCCAAAATCCATCAAATCTTTACCCAAAAGCTTGAAAACTTCACAACACAAAACTCAACAGAAAATCTCATGAGCTCCGTTAGTATAAGAAAACAAATCACCACTTAAGGTACTGTAATGAACTCATTATTTATTTATTTTGGTGTTAAACCTACTATATTCCAACTTCTCTATGGTTCATACCCCCCTATACTGGCCATAGATTCGTCAAAATAAGCAAACAACATAGGAAAAAAGAATCTGTCAAAAAACAGAACAATCTGTAGTAATTTGTAGGTTTCGAATACTTCTGTAACTCCAAAAATTCTAACAAATTAGGAAGACCTAAATAATTTGTATATTGATCTACTACAATTGGAATCAGTATTTTATCGCTCTCTGGTTGAAAACGAAAATTGTTCTCGTGAGCGCATACTTTCCGTTTTTTCAGCAAGATCAAACAACAATCATTCAAGAAGATCCTAAAGGCTTTACTTGGCACAAACACTAACTAAAACATAAAATCACAATCATAACAGAGGATAGATGAATTATTTATTACTAAACATGAACAAAAAGCAAGGAACAAAAATAAAATTGGGTTGCCTCCCAACAAGCGCTATCGTTTAACACCCCTAGCTAGGCATAAAAACAAGAATAGATCTAGGTATTGTTATCTTTTGTATGCAATCCATAAGTGGATCTCATAATAGATTCATAAGGTAATTTAATTTTCTTCCTAGTAAATTGTTCCATGCCTTTCCTTAATGGAAATTGGAATCTAATATTTCCTTCTTTCAGATCAATAATTGCACCAATCGTTCTAAGGAAAGGTCTACCAACAATAATAGGACAAGTAGCAGACTAAGGCATAGCCTAGTGGTGGGGAGGGGTTTATGCCTTCCCACCCATCCAGGTTCAAGGCATGGTACTTCCAATTTGGGTTTGTTTCACCAATTATACTGTAGGGGGGTTCCCATACAGTCTTCCTATAAAAAATAGGACAAGTAGGATTGCAATATATATCAAGAACAATGAAATCCACGGGCACATAATTCCTATTTGCAACAATAAGAACATCATTAGTTCTTCCCATAGGTTTCTTAATGGTGGAATCCGCAAGATGCAACTTTAAAGAACAATCATCAAATTCACGGAAACCTAGCACATCACACAAAGTTTTTGGAATCGTGGAAACACTAGCACCTAAATCACATAAAGCATAGCATTCATGATATTTAATATTTATTTTAATAGTAGGTTCCCACTCATCATAAAGTTTTCTAGGGATAGAAACTTCTAATTCAAGTTTTTCTTCATAAGATTGCATTAAAGCATTAACGATATGTTTAGTGAAAGCTTTGTTTTGATCATAAGCATGAGGAGAATTTAGCACGGATTGCAACAAGGAAATACAACCTATCAAAGAGCAATTATCATAATTAAATTCCTTGAAATCCAAAATAGTGGGTTCATTGCTATGTAAAGTTTTGACCTCTTCAATCCCACTTTTACCAATTTTTTGCATCAATATCTAAAAACTCCGAATCATTGGGATGCCTTTTAACTAAAGTTGACTCATCTCCAGTCCCATCTTTATCAAGATTCATATTGTCAAACAAATATTTAATAGGAGACACACCAATCACTTTTAGAGCTTCATCATTATTATCATGAAAACTAGAAGAACACGCTTTCACAAAGCAATATTTCTTAGCACGCATCCTAGCGGTTCTTTCTTTGCACTCATCAATGGAAATTCTTGTGTCTTTGAGAGACTCATTGATATCATGCTTAGGTGGAATAGATCTAAGTTTTAAAGAATCAACATCAAGAGAAATTCTATCCACGTTCTTAGCCAACTCATTAATCTTAAGCAATTTTTCTTTAAGCAAAGCATTGAAATTATTTTGCGAATTCATAAATTCTTTAACACTAGTCTCAAAATCAGAGGGCATCTTATTAAAATTTCCATAAGAGTTTTTGTAGGAATTACCATAATTATTAAAGGAATTACTAGGGAACGACCTAGAATTAAAGTTTCCTCTATATCCGTTGTTATCAAAATTGTTCCTACCAACAAAATTCACATCCATAGATTCATTACTATTTTCAATCAAAGTAGACAAAGGCATATCATTAGGATCCGAAACACTCTTATTAGTAAACAATTTCATAAGTTCATCCATCTTTCCACTCAAGACATTAATCTCTTCTATCGCATGAACCTTTTTACTAGTAGATCTTTCGGTGTGCCATTGAGAATAACTAACCATAATATTATCTAGGAGTTTAGTAGCTTCTCCTAAAGTGATTTCCATAAAAGTGCCTCCCGCGGCCGAATCTAACAGATTTCTAGAAGAAAAATTCAATCCAGCATAAATATTTGTATAATCATCCATAAATTCAGACCATGTGTAGGGAAATTACGTATCATTAATTTCATCCTCTCCCAAGCTTGTGCAACATGCTCATGAACAAGTTGCTTAAAATTCATAATATTTTTTCTAAGAGAGATGATCTTAGCAGGAGGAAAATACTTACAGATAAAAGCGTCTTTGCACTTATTCCAAGAATCAGTACTATTTTTAGGAAAAGAAGAGAACCAAGTTTTAGCATGATCTCTAAGCGAAAACGGAAATAGCTTCAATTTAACAATATCATTATCCACATCTTTCTTCTTTTGCATATCACATAAATCAACAAAGTTGTTTAGATGGGTAGCGTCATCTTCACTAGGAAGGCCAGCAAATTGATCTTTCTTGACAAGATTCAGCAAAGCAGTATTAATTTCACAAGATTCAGCATCGGTAAGAGGAGCAATCGGAATGCTAATAAAATCATTATTGTTGGTATTGGAAAAATCACACAATTTAGTATTATCCCGAGCCATCATGACAAACAATCAATCCAACACACAAGCACACAAGAGGCAAGCGAAAAAGAGATAAATGAAAAAAGAGCGAACGGAAAATAGGCGAATAAAACGGTAAGGGTGAAGTGGGGGAGAGGAAAACGAGAGGCAAATGGAAAATAATGTAATGCGAGGGATAAGAGTTTGTGATGGGCACTTGGTATGTCTTGACTTGGCGTAGATCTCCCCAACAACGGCGCCATAAATCCTTCTTGCTACCTCTTGAGCATGCGTTGGTTTTCCCTTGAAGAGGAAAGGGTGATGCAGCAAAGTAGCGTAAGTATTTCCCTCAGTTTTTGAGAACCAAGGTATCAATCCAGTAGGAGACTACATGCAAGTCGCCTAGTACCTGCACAAACAAACAAGAACCTCGCAACCAATGCGATAGAGGGGTTGTTAATCCCTTTATGGTCACTTACAAAAGTGAGATCTGATAGAGATAATAAGATAAATATTTTTAGTATTTTTATGGTATAGATTGGAAAATAAAGATTGCAAAATGAATGGTGACATAAAGAGCTAGTTGACGGGAAACTAATATGATGTAAAGTAGACCCGGGGGCCATAGACTTCACTAGTGGCTTCTCTCAAGATAGCATGTATTATGGTTGGTGAACAAATTACTGCCGAGAAATTCATAGAAAAGTGCATAGTTATGATGATATCTAAGGCAATGATCATGAATATAGGCATCACGTCCGTGACAAGTCGACCAAAACGATTCTGCATCTACTACTATGACTCCACACATCGACCGCTATCCAACATGCATCTAGAGTATTAAGTTCAAAAGAACGGAGTAATGCATTAGGCAATATGACATGATGTAGAGGGATAAAATCAAGCAATATGATATAAACCTCATCTTTTTATCCTCGATGGCAATGCTACCTCTTGAGCACTTGCGTTGGTTTTCCCTTGAATAGGAAAGGGTGATGCAGCAGAGTAGCGTAAGTATTTCCCTTAGTTTTTGAGAACCAAGGTATCAATCCAGTAGGAGGCTACGCGCGAGTCCCTCACACCTACACAAAACAAATAAATCCTCGCAACCAACGCGATAAGGGGTTGTCAATCCCTACACGGTCACTTACGAGAGTGAGATCTAATAGATATGATAAGATAATTTTTTTGGTATTTTTATGATAAAGATGCAAAGTAAAATAAAAGGCAATGAAAATAACTAAGTGTTGGAAGATTAATATGATCGAAGATAGACCCGGGCGCCATAGGTTTCACTAGTGGCTTCTCTCAAGAGCATAAGTATTTTACGGTGGGTGAACAAATTACTGTTGAGCAATTGACAAAATTGAGCACATTTATGAGAATATCTAGGTATGATCATGTATATAGGGATCACATCCGAGACAAGTAGACTGACTCCTGCCTGCATCTACTACTATTACTCCACACATCGACCACTATCCAGCATGCATCTAGAGTATTAAGTTCATAAGAACAGAGTAACGCTTTAAGCAAGATGACATGATGTAGAGGGATAAATTCATGCAATATGATAAAAACCCCATTTTGTTATCCTCGATGGCAACAATACAATACGTGCCTTGCTACCCCTATTGTCACTGGGAAAGGACACCGCAAGATTGAACCCAAAGCTAAGCACTTCTCCCATTGCAAGAAAGATCAATCTAGTAGGCCAAACCAAACTGATAATTCAAAGAGACTTGCAAAGATAACCAATCATACATAAAAGAATTCAGAAAATCCAAATATTTTTCATAGATAAACTTGATCATAAACCCACAATTCATCGGTCTCAACAAACACACCGCAAAAGAAGATTACATCGAATAGATCTCCACGAGAGAGGGGGAGAACATTGTATTGAGATGCAAAAAAGAGAGAAGAAGCCATCTAGCTAATTACTATGGACCCGAAGGTCTAAGGTAAACTACTCACACATCATCGGAGAGGCTATGCTGTTGATGTAGAAGCCCTGCATGATCGATGCCCCCTTCGGCGGAGCTCCAGAACAGGCCCCAAGATGGGATCTCGTGGATACAGAAGGTTGCGGTGGTGGAATTAGGTTTTTGGCTCCGTCCCTGATCGTTTGGGGGTACGTAGGTATATATAGGAGGAAGGAGTACATCGGTGGAGCAACAGGGGGCCCACGAGGGTGGAGGGCGCACCTGTGGGGGTAGGTGCGCCCCCTACCTCGTGGCTTCCATCTTGGTTTCTTGACGTAGGGTCCAAGTCTCTTGGATCATGTTCATTCCGAAAATCACGTTCTCGAAGGTTTCATTCCGTTTGGACTCTGTTTGATATTCTTTTTCTGTGAAACTCTGAAATAGGCAAAAAACAGCAATTCTGGGTTGGGCCTCCGGTTAATAGGGTAGTCCCAAAAATAATATAAAAGTGAATAATAAAGCCCAATAATGTCCAAAACAGAAGATAATATAGCATGGAGCAATCAAAAATTATAGATATGTTGGAGACATATCAGGCAACAATACTATACGTGTCGTTTCCCTTTCTGTCACTGGGATCGAGCACCGCAAGATTGAACCCAAAGCTAAGCACTTCTCCCATTGCAAGAAAGATCAATCTAGTAGGCCAAACCAAACTGATAATTCGAAGAGACTTGCAAAGATATCAAATCATGCATATAAGTATTCAGAGAAGAATCGAATAATATTCATAGATAATCAAGTCATAAACCCACAATTCATCGGATCTTGGCAAACACACCGCAAAAAGAGTTACATCGAATAGATCTCTAAGAAGATCGAGGAGAACTTTCTATTTAAATCCAAAGAGAGAGAAGAAGCCATCTAGCTAATAACTATGGACCTGAAGGTCTGTGGTAAACTACTCACACATCATCGGAGAGGCTATTGTGTTGATGTAGAAGCACTCCGTGACCGAATCCTGCGGAGCGCCGGAAAAGGCCCCAAGATGGGATCTCATGGGTACAGAAGGTTGTGGCGGTGGAAAAGGTGTTTCGTTGCTCTCCCCGAAGGTTTTAGGGTATAAGAGTATATATAAGCGAAAGAAGTAGATCGGTGGAGCTACGAGGGGCCCACAAGGGTGGGGGCGCACCCTCTTGCCTCGTGGCTTCCTCTCTGCTTCCTTGACGTCCACTCCAAGTCTCCTGGATCACGTTTGTTCCAAAAAGATCCTCAGAAGGTTTCATTCCATTTGGATTCCGTTTGATATTCCTTTTCTGCGAAACACTGAAATAGGCAAAAAAACAGCAATTTGCACTGGGCTTCTGGTTCATAGGTTAGTCCCAAAAATAATATAAAAGTGCATAGTAAAGCCCATTAAACATCCAAAACAGATAACATAATAGCATGGAACAAACAAAAATTATAGATACATTAGAGACGTATCAGGCTGGGCGTCCAAGAATCCTATTGTATGACAGGGGAAGGTCAACCACATCAAACACAATCTTTTCAGTCCGATAGTTCAGCTCTCCCCCAAACATTACTGGCAACATGATCTTTCCCTTAGGATGACTCCTACCAGGATTAACTCCTTGAAACATGCCAGTAACTTCTAGCTCTTCTTCCGCTATCTGAAGTCTTTTGATTACGGCCGGGAGATCAGATTCAACCCAGCCCCACCGTCCACCAACATCTTTGTGACCTTGAGGTTGAGAATTGTTGGATAGACCAACAACGACAAACACCCCACCGCAGTGTTACGGCTAGGATGATCCTCTTTGTCAAAGATGATGGGCGTGCGCGACCATTTGAGTGGTTTCCGGGCCTCTGGCGCTGGTTCCACAACATTGACTTCCCATGACCACCGCTTAAGCTGGCGATGAGAGGCGTGCAAAGATGCACTCCCGTCAATGCACATGGCGTCAGTGTTCTTTTGAAAATCCTGCTCACTGGTTTCCTGTTCATCCCCTCCATCACTCTCATCATCACAAACTTCCTTCTCTCGACCTCTGGCAGGTTTTCCTTAGTTCCAGATGGATTTGCCGAGACGATTTGCTTCACCACCCCGACCCTTACCGCCAGTAACATTCTGACCCTTTTCCTTGTCACACTTCTCATATTCTACTCTCTGTCTCTTGACGAGCTACTCAACCTGATAACACTCTTGAAGGACGTGGCCCTTGGTTCGATGAATCTTGTAGTACGGCCCATCACCTTTCCCAGCTTTCTCAGCAGCCGCGGCCTCCTGGCAGTCAGCGCACACGGCAGCTTCCTTGCTTGGGGGTAGAGCTTTGGCCTTCTTGCTGGTACTAGGTGTACCCGATCCTTCAACAGTCATCACTACTTTATCTTTCCGCTTCTTACTGCGCTTCTTGCTGTTCTTCTGACTAGTTGATTCATCATCATCCTATAATCAATATTGGTGCAATCTTCCTCTCTGGTTAACTTCCTTCCCTCCTCCATCCGAGCACACTTATCCACCAAGGTATATAGCTCCTTCACAGTCTTGGGCAACCGCACGTTCATCTTGGAACAAATTCGGCGGTTGCGCACATTGGACTGGAAGGCAACTATCATAGCTGCCGGATGGATATTTGGGATGTTCCTATGAACTTTGCTGAATCTTTGCAAATACTTACAGAGGGTTTCTCCTTCCTTCTGTTGGTAAGCTGCAGGTCGCTGGGTCGGCCTGGCTCTTGTTGGCCGCTGGTGAAGGCGCCAATGAATTCATGGCATAGGTCAGCCCATGATGAAATGGAGTTCTTCGGCGGGTGCATCAGCCAAGACCTCACATTGGACTTGAGAGCCAAGGAAAAGTAGTTGGCGAACATCTTCTCATCTCTTCCCCCGGCAGGCTGAACGGTGATGGTGTAGATGCTCAAGAACTCTGTCGGGTTCAGCCTCCCATCGTACTTCTCAGGTATCTCTGGCTTGAACGTGCGAACGGATGACCAACGGACTTGCGGCAACTCACGAGTGAAGGCAAGGCACCCAACCTCGAAAGGTAGGCACCCACCAACATCTCCAACGTATCTATAATTTTTGATTGTTCCATGCTATTATATTATATGTTTTGGATGTTTATGGGCTTTATTATACACTTCTATATTACTTTTGGGACTAACCTATTAACCGGAGGCCCATCCCAAATTGTTGTTTTCTTGCCTATTTCAGTGTTTCGAAGAAAAGGAATATCAAACGGAGTCCAAGCGGAATGAAACCTTCGGGAGAGTTATTTTTGGAACAGAGCAACCCAGGAGACTTGGAGTAGACGTCAGGTTAGCTTCGAGGTGGCCGTGAGGCAAGGAGGCGCGCCTGCCCCCCTGGGTGCGCCCCACCCTCGTGGGCCCCTCGTGGCTCCCCTGACCGACTTCTTTCACCTATATATATATCAATATACCCTAAACATCGAGGAACAGAATAGATCGGGAGTTCCGCCGCCAGAAGCCTCTGTAGCCACCGAAAACCAATCTAGACCCATTCCGGCACCCTGCCAGAGGGGGGAATCCCTCTCCGGTGGCCATCTTCATCATCCTGGCGCTCTCCATGACGAGGAGGGAGTAGTTCACCCTCGGGGCTGAGGGTATGTACCAGTAGCTATGTGTTTGATCTCTCTCTCTCTCTCGTGTTCTTGAGTCGGCACGATCTTGATGTATCGCGAGATTTGCTATTATATTTGGATCTTATGATGTTTCTCCCCCTCTACTCTCTTGTGATGAATTGAGTTTTCCCTTTGAAGTTATCTTATCGGATTGAGTCTTTAAGGATTTGAGAACACTTGACGTATGTCTTGCATGTGCTTATCTGTGGTGACAATGGGATATCACGTGATCCACTTGATGTATGTTTTGGTGATCAACTTGCGAGTTCCGTGACCTCGTGAACTTATGGATAGGGGTTGGCACATGTTTTCATCTTGACTCTCCGGTAGAAACTTTGGGGCACTCTTTGAAGTTCTTTGTGTTGGTTGAATAGATGAATCTGAGATTGTGTGATGCATATCATATAATCATACCCACAGATACTTGAGGTGACATTGGAGTATCTAGGTGACATTAGGTTTTTGGTTGATTTGTATCTTAAGGTGTTATTTTAGTACGAACTCTAGGATAGATTGAACGGAAAGAATAGCTTCGTGTTATTCTAGTACGAACTCTTGAATAGATCGATCCGAAAGAATGACTTTAAGGTGGTTTCATACCCTACAATAATCTCTTCATTTGTTCTCCGCTATTAGTGACTTTGGAGTGACTCTTTGTTGCATATTGAGGGATAGTTATATGATCCAATTATGTTATTATTGTTGAGAGAACTTGCACTAGTGAAAGTATGAACCCCTAGGCCTTGTTTCCTAGCATTGCAGTACCGTTTGTCATTAGTTACCTTGCTGTTTTTATAATTGCAGATTACAAAAACCATTATCTACTATCCATATTGGACTTGTATCACCATCTCTTCGCCGAACTAGTGCAGCTATACAATTTACCATTGTATTGGGTGTGTTGGGGACACAAGAGACTCTTTGTTATTTGGTTGTAGGGTTTCTGGAGAGAGACCATCTTCATCCTACTCCTCCCACAGATTGATAAACCTTAGGTCATCCACTTAAGGGAAATTTGCTACTGTCCTACAAACCTCTGCACTTGGAGGCCCAACAACGTCTACAAGAAGAAGGTTGTGTAGTAGACATCAAGCTCTTTTCTGGCGTCGTTGCCGGGGAGGTTAGCGCTTGAAGATATATCTTTAGATCTTGCAATCGAATCTTTTTGTTTCTTGTTTTAGTACTAGTTTAATCTATAAAAGAAATTACAAAAAAATGGAATTGAGGGTACCTCATATGCTTCATCTTTTTAATGTCTTTCGTGAAAATAAGGATTCCGATAATTGTGCCAAAGTGTTAGAAGAAGAATGCATTAGAATGTTTGGCACTAAATATTTGAATGATGAGCATGATTGCAATGTTGTTAGTATGAATTCATTGAATATCCATGATGCTAATGATATGCAAAGCCACAAGCTTGGGGAAGCTATGTTTGATAAAGATGATATTTTTTGTCCCCCAAGTTTTGATGAGCAAATTTATTTTGATGATAGCATGCCTCTTATTTATGATGATTATATTGATGAAAGTGGGTTTGGAAAAGTGTCAACTTTCGGAAGTAATGATCTCACTATTTTGGAGGGTGTTGAATCTTATTGTGATAATTCTGAAAGTGGGTTTGGAGAGGTCATGACTTTAGTTAATGTTAATCCCACTATTTTGGAAGAGTGTCAACTTTGCATACTTGTAGATAATGAAAATAATGATTTATGTGATGGTTATATTGTTGAATTCAATCATGATGCTACTGAAAATTATTATGAGGGAGGAAAATATGCTTGTAGGAATTGCTATAATACCAAGTTTCCTCTCTATGTGTTGAAAATCTTGAAGCTATGCTTGTTTTACCTTCCTATGCAAGTTGATTCTTGTTCCCATAAATTGTTTGCTCACAAAATCCCTATGCATAGTAAATGGGTTAGACTTAAATGGGCTAGTCATATTCTTCATGATGCCCTCTTTATGTTTCAATTCTTATCCTTTATGTGAGCATCATTGAAATCATCATGCCTAGTTAGGGGCGTTAAACGATAGTGCTTGTTGGGAGGCAACCCAATTTTATTTTTGTTCTTTGCTTTTTGCTCATGTTTAGTAATAAATAATTTATCTAGCCTATGTTTAGATGTGGTTCCATGTTTTAATTAGTGTTTGTGCCAAGTAGAATCTTTGGGAAGACTTGGGGAAAGTCTTTGCGATCATGCTGTAAAAAACAGAAACTTTAGCGCTCACGAGATTTACTGCCATTTTTTATTGGAAAGTGATATTTAGTTAATTATTTTTTCAAATGATTAATAGATAAATTACTCACGTCCAGCAATTTATTTTATAATTTTTGGGGTTCCAGAAGTATACGTTTGATCCAGATTACTACAGACTGTTCTGTTTTTGACAGATTCTGTTTTTTCGTGTGTTGTTTGCTTATTTTGATGAATCTATGGCTAGTAATAGAGTTTATAAACCATAGAGAAGTTGGAATACATTAGGTTTAACACTAATATAAATAAATAATGAGTTAATTACAGTACCTTGAATTGGTGGTTTGTTTTCTTTTACTAACGGAGCCCATGAAGATTTTCTTTTACGTTTTGTGTTGTGAAGTTTTCAAGTTTTGGGTAAGGATTTGATGGATTATGGAACAAGGAGTGGAAAGATCCTAAGATTGGGGATGCCCAATTCACCCCAAGGTAAAATACAAGGACACCAAAAAGCCTAAGCTTGGGGATCCCCCGGAAGGCATCCCCTCTTTCGTCTTCGTTCATCGGTAACTTTACTTGGAGCTATATTTTTATTCGCCACATGATATGTGTTTTGCTTGGAGTGTCTTGTATGATTTGAGTCTTTGCATTTTAGTTTACCACAATCATCCTTGCTGTACACACCTTTTGAGAGAGACACACATTAATTGGAATTTATTTGAATACTCTATGTGCTTCACTTATATCTTTTGAGCTATATTGGTTTTGCTCTAGTGCTTCACTTATATGTTTTAGAGCACGACGGTGGTTTTATTTTATAGAAATAATTGAACTCTCATGCTTCACTTATATTATTTTGAGAGTCTTTAGAACAACATGGCAATTTGCTTTTAGGCATAATAAGAAGCTTTCATATAAGTGCATTGAATACTAAGAAAAGTTTGATACTTGATGATTGTTTTGAGATATGGAGATAGTGATATCAAAGTTGTGCTAGTTGAGTAGTTGTGAATTTCAGAAATACTTGTGTTGAAGTTGCAAGTCCCGTAGCATGCACGTATGGTAAACATTGTGTATCAAATTTGAAACATGAGGTGTTATTTGATTGTCTTCCTTATGAGTGACGGTCGGGGACGAGCGATGGTCTTTTCCTACCAATCTATACCCCTAGGAGCATGCGTGTAATACTTGGTTTTTGATGAGTTGTAGATTTTTGGAATAAGTATGTGAGTTCTTTATGACTAATGTTGAGTCCATGGATTATACGCACTCTCACCCTTCCATCATTGCTAGCCTCTTCGGTACTGTGCATTGCCCTTTCTCACCTTGAGAGTTGGTGCAAACTTCGCCGGTGCATCCAAACCCCGTGATATGATACGTTCTGTCACACATAAACCTCCTTATATCTTCCTCAAAACAGCCACCATACCTACCTATTATGGCATTTCCATAGCCATTCCGAGATATATTACCATGCAACTTTCCACCGTTCCGTTCATCATGACACACATCATCATTGTCATATTGCCTTGCATGATCATGTAGTTGACATCGTATTTGTGGCAAGGCCACCATGCATAATTTATCATACATGTCCCTTGATTCATTGCCCATCCCGGTACACCTCCGGAGGCATTCATATAGAGTCATACTTTGTTCTAGTATCGAGTTGTAAATAAATAGAAGTGTGATGATCATCATTAATAGAGCATTGTCCCCCGCCCCCAAAAGAAAGGCCAAATAAAAAAGAAAAGCCCCCCTCCCCAAAAAAGGAAGGACAAATAAAAAATAAAATAAAAATAAAAGGGACAATGCTACTATCCTTTTCCACACTCGTGCTTCAAAGTAGCACCATGATCTTCATGATAGAGAGTCTCTTGTTTTGTCACTTTCATATACTAGTGGGAATTTTTCATTATAGAACTTGGCTTGTATATTCCAACAATGGGCTTCCTCAAATGCCCTAGGTCTTTGTGAGCAAGCAAGTTGGATGCACACCCACTTAGTTTCTTTTGTTGAGCTTTCATACATTTATAGCTCTAGTGCATCCATTGCATGGCAATCCCTACTCCTTGCATTGACATCAATTGATGGGCATCTCCCTAGCCCATTGATTAGCCGCGTCGATGTGAGACTTTCTCCTTTTTTGTCTTCTCCACATGACCTCCATCATCATATTCTATTCCACCCATAGTGCTATATCCATGGCTCAAGCTCATGTATTGCGTGAAAGTTAAAAGAAGTTTGAGATTACTAAAGTGTGAAACAATTGCTTGGCTTGTCATCGGGGTTGTGCATGATGAGAGCATTCTTGTGTGATGAAAATGGAGCATGACCAAACTATATGATTTTGTAGGGATGAACATTCCTTTGCCATGTTATTTTGAGAAGACATAATTGCTTAGTTAGTATGCTTGAAGTATTATTATTTTTATGTCAATATTAAACTTTTCTCTTGAATCTTTCGGATCTGAATATTCATGCCACAATAAAGAAAATTACAATGAGAAATATGTTAGGTAGCATTCCACATCAAAAATTCTGTTTTTATCATTTACCTACTCAAGGACGAGCAGGAATTAAGCTTGGGGATGCCGATACGTCTCCAACGTATCTATAATTTTTGATTGTTCCATGCTATTATATTATTTGTTTTGGATGTTTATGGGCTTTATTATACACTTTTATATTACTTTTGGGACTAACCTATTAACCGGAGGCCCAGCCCAAATTGTTGTTTCTTGCCTATTTTAGTGTTTCGAAGAAAAGGAATATCAAATGGAGTCCAAACGGAATGAAACTTTCGGGAGAGTTATTTTTGGAAGGGAAGAAACCCAGGAAACTTGGAGTAGACGTCAGGGAAGCTTCAAGGTGGCCACGAGGCAGGGAGGTGCGTCTACCCCTGGGCGCGCCCCCACCCTCGCGGGCCCCTCGTGGCTCCCGGGACCGACTTCTTTCGCCTATATATATCAATATACCCTAAAAACATCGAGGAACAGAATAGATTGGGAGTTCCGCTGCCAGAAGCCTCCGTAGCCACCGAAAACCAATCTAGACCCGTTCCGGCACCCTGCCGGAGGGGGGAATCCCTCTCCGGTGGCCATCTTCATCATCCTGGCACTCTCCATGATGAGGAGGGAGTAGTTCACCCTCGGGGCTGAGGGTATGTACCAATAGCTATGTGTTTGATCTCTCTCTCTCTCTCGTGTTCTTGAGTCGGCACGATCTTGATGTATCGCGAGCTTGGTATTATATTTGGATCTTATGATGTTTCTCCCCCTCTACTCTCTTGTGATGAATTGAGTTTTCCCGTTGAAGTTATCTTACTGGATTGAGTCTTTAAGGATTTGAGAACACTTGATGTATGTCTTGCATGTGCTTATCTGTGGTGACAATGGAATATCACGTGATCCACTTGATGTTTGTTTTGGTGATCAACTTGCCAGTTCCGTGACCTCGTGAACTTATGCATAGGGGTTGGCACGGATATGTCTCCAACGTATCTATAATTTTTGATTGGTTTATCTTTGCAAGTCTCTTCGAATTATCAGTTTGGTTTGGCCTACTAGATTGATCTTTCTTGCAATGGGAGAAGTGCTTAGCTTTAGGTTCAATCTTGCGGTGTGCTTTCCCAGTGACAGCAAGGCACGTATTGTATTGTTGCCATCGAGGATAAAAAGATGTGGTTTATATCATATTGCATCAGTTTATCCCTCTACATCATGCCATCTTACTTAAAGCATTACTCTGTTCTTATGAACTTAATACTCTAGATGCATGCTGGATAGCGGTCGATGTGTGGAGTAATAGTAGTAGATGCAGAATCGTTTCGGTCTACTTGTCGCGGACGTGATTCCTATATACATGATCATACTAAGATATGCTAATAACTATGCTCTATTCTAGCAATTGCTCGACAATAATTTGTTTACCCACCGTAATACTTATGCTCTTGAGAGAAGCCACTAGTGAAACCTATGGCCCCCGAGTCTATCTTCCATCATATTAATCTTCCAACACTTAGTTATTTCTATTGCCGTTTATTTTACTTTGCATCTTTATTTCTCTTTATCATAAAAATACCAAAAATATTATATTATCATATCTATCAGATCTCACTCTCGTAAGTGACCGTGAAGGGATTGCCAACCCCTTTATCGCGTTGGCTGCGAGGTTCTTATTTGTTTGTGTAGGTGCGTGGGACTCGAGCGTGATCTCCTACTAGATTGATACCTTGGTTCTCAAAAACTGAGGGAAATACTTACGCTACTTTACTGCATCACCCTTTCCTCTTCAAGAGAAAACAAACGCAATGCTCAAGAGGTAGCAAGAAGGATTTCTAGCGATGTTGCCGGGGAGATTCGCGCCAAGTAAAGTCAAGATTTGACTCCCGACAACGAGCCATTTCTGGCGCCGTTGTCGGGGAGTCTGCGCACAATTCGAGATATACCAAGTACCCATCACAAACTCTTATCCCTTGCATTATATTATTTGCCATTTGCCTCTCGTTTTCCTCTCCCCCACTTCACCCTTGCCATTTTATTCGCCCTTCTTCCGTTCGACTTTCCATTTGCTTTGATGTCTTACTTGGCTCATTTGTTCATTTGGTTGGAATAGTTGTTTATTTATTGCGAAACAGAGAACCTAAGATCTATGGATCCTCATCCGCTTGCTAATCTTTTTAAGAGATCCAATTATGATGAACCAATTTCTAGTGAGTTTTGTGCACTTGATTATCTTTATGAAGTTTTGCTTGGAATTCGTGAATCTGAAAATTTTGATGAAGTACTTTATGGAGTGATTCACGATGGATCTTTGAATAGAAAGCATGCTTGCAATGATGATAGTATAAATTCTATTAATTTCAATTGTGCTTATAATATGCAAAACCCTAAGCTTGGGGATGCTAGTTTTGCTACGTCTACTACTTGTTGCAATGATCATGATTGGGGTGGTTCTTCTTTTGATCTTGAAAATTTATTTAAGCCCCATGATGAATATGAGATTGATAAAAGTGTTTGAAATATTATTGAAAGTGGGTTTGGAAGAGTGTCAACTTTAGATCCCACATATTTGGAGAATGTTCAATCTTATGAAATTTTTGATAAAAGTGGGTTTGGAGAGGTTATGACTTTAGTTAATGTTAATCCCACTATTTTGGAAGAGTGTCAACTTTGCATGCATGTGGATCATGTTGAAAATATTTTATGTGATAGGTATTTTTTTGAATTTTCTTATGATCCCACATGCAATTATTATGAGAGAGGAAAATATGGTGGTAGAAATTTTCATGTTACTAAATTACCTCTCGTTATGTTGAGATTGCTATTGTTTCTTTCCGCTTCCTTGCATATGCTAGTTTTTGCCTGCCTTGATAATTTGTTTGCCTATAATATGCCTATGAATATGAAGTATGTGAGACTTATATGTGTTTGTCACGTGTTTTATGATGATCTCTTTGTGTTTCAATTCTTGTCTTTCGTGTGAGCATCGTTGAAATCTTATGCCTAGCTATAAGGCTTTAAAGAAAAGCGCTTGTTGGGAGACAACCCAATACCTTGCTGTTATTCAATAAATAATTTATCTAGCCTCTGTTTTGGTTGTGTTTTTTGTGTTCAATTAGTGTTTGTGCCAAGTAGAACCGTTGGGAAGACTTGGGGAAAGTCTTTTTGATCTTGCTGTAAAAAACAGAAACTTTAGCGCTCACGAGAATTGCTGCCATTTTTATTTGGAGAGCGATATTTAGTTAATTATTTTTGAACATGATTAATAGATAAATTCCTCACGTCCATAAATTTATTTTAGAATTTTTGGAGTTCCAGAAGTTTGCGTTAGCTACAGATTACTACAGACTGTTCTGTTTTTGACAGATTCTGTTTTTCGTGTGTTGATTGCTTATTTTGATGAATCTATGGCTAGTAAAAGAGTTTATAAACCATAGGGAAGTTGGAATACAGTAGGTTTAACACCAATATAAATAAAGAATGATTTAATTACAGTACCTTGAAGTGGTGTTTTTTTTTCTTTCGCTAACGGAGCTCACGAGATTTTCTATTTTGAGTTTTGTGTTGTGAAGCTTTCAAGTTTTGGGTAAAGATTTGATGGATTATGGAACAAGGAGAGGCAAGAGACTAGGCTTGGGGATTCCCATTGCACCCAAGGTAATCTGAGGACACCAGAAAGCCAAAGCTGGGGGATGCCCCGGAAGGCATCCCCTCTTTCGTCTTCGTCCATCGGTAACTTTACTTGGAGCTATATTTTTATTCACCACATGATATGTGTTTTGCTTGGAGCGTCTTGTATGATTTGAGTCTTTGATTTTTAGTTTACCACAATCATCCTTTCTGTACGCACCTTTTGAGAGGGACTCACATGATTTGAAATTTATTAGAATACTCTATGTGCTTCACTTATATCTTTTGAGCTATATAGTTTTTGCTCTAGTGCCTCACTTATATCTTTTAGAGCACGGCATTGGTTTTATTTTATAGAAATAATTGATCTCTCATGCTTCACTTATATTATTTTGAGAGTCTTTTAGAACAACATGGAAACTTTCTTTTAGGAATAATATAAAAACTTTCATAGAAGTGCATTGAATACTATGAGAAGTTTGATACTTGATAATTGTTTTGAGATATGGAGATGGTGATATTAGAGTCATGCTAGTTGAGTAGTTGTGAATTTGAGAAATACTTATGTTGAAGTTTGTGATTCCCGTAGCATGCACGTATGGTGAGCCGTTATGTGATGAAGTCGGAGCATGATTTATTTATTGATTGTCATCTTTATGAGTGGCGGTCGGGGACGAGCGATGGTCTTTTCCTACCAATCTATCACCCTAGGAGCATGCGCGTAATACTTTATTTCGATAACTAATAGATTTTTGCAATAAGTATGTGAGTTCTTTATGACTAATGTTGAGTCCATGGATTATACGCCCTCTCACCCTTCCACCATTGCTAGCCTCTCTAGTATCATGCAACTTTCGCCGGTACCTTAAACCCACCATATACCTTCCTCAAAACAGCCACCATACCTACCTATTATGGCATTTCCATAGCCATTCCGAGATATATTGCCATGCAACTTTCCACCGTTCTGTTATTATGACACGCTTCATCATTGTCATATTGCTTGCATGATCATGTAGTTGACATCATATTTGTGGCAAAGCCACAGTTCATAATTCTTCATACATGTCACTCATGTATCATTGCACATCCCGGTACACCGCTGAAGGCATTCACATAGAGTCATATTTTGTTCTAAGTATTGAGTTGTAATTCTTGAGTTGTAAGTAAATTGAAGTGTGATGATCATCGTTATTAGAGCATTGTCCCACTGAGGAAAGGATGATGGAGACTATGATTCCCCCACAAGTCGGGATGAGACTCAGGACGAAAAATAAAAAAAGGGAAAGAAAAAAAGAAAAAGAGGCAAAAAAAGAAAAAAGAAAGAAGGCCAAATTAAAAGAGAGAAGGGACAATGCTACTATCCTTTTTCCACACTTGTGCTTCAAAGTAGCACCATGATCTTCACGATAGAGAGTCTCCTATGATATCACTTTCATATACTAGTGGGAATTTTTCATTATAGAACTTGGCTTGTATATTCCAAAGATGGGCTTCCTCAAAATGCCCTAGGTCCTCATGAGCAACCGAGTTGGATACACACCCACTTAGTTTCTTTTGTTGAGCTTTCATACACTTATAGCTCTAGTGCAGCCGTTGCATGGCAATCCCTACTCACTCACATTGATATCTATTGATGGGCATCTCCATAGCCCGTTGATACGCCTAGTTGATGTGAGACTATCTTCTCATTTTTTGTCTTCTCCACAACCACCATTCTATTCCACATATAGTGTTATGTCCATGGCTCACGCTCATGTATTGCGTGAAGATTGAAAAAGTTTGAGAACACCAAAAGTATGAAACAATTTCTTGGCTTGTCATCAGGGTTGTGCATGATTTAAATATTTTGTATGATGAAGATAGAGCATAGCCAGACTATATGATTTTGTAGGGATAACTTTCTTTGGCCATGTTATTTTGAGAAGACATGATTGCTTAGTTAGTATACTTGAAGTATTATTATTTTTATGTCAATATTAAACTTTTTATGTTGAATCTTTTGGATCTGAACATTCATGCCACAATAAAGAAAAATAACATTGAGAAATATGTTAGAAAGCATTCCACATCAAAAATTCTTTTTTATCATTTACCTACCCGAGGACGAGCAGGAATTAATCTTGGGGATGCTTGATACGTCTCCAACGTATCTATAATTTTTGATTGCTCCATGATATTATATTATCTATTTTGAATGTTTAATCAGCTTTATTATACACTTTTATATCATTTTGGGACTAACCTATTAACTGGAGGCCCAACCCAAATTGCTGTTTTTTTGCCTATTTCAGTGTTTCGCAGAAAAGGAATATCAAACGAAGTCCAAACGGAATGAAACCTTCGGGAACGTGATTTTCCCAACAAACGTGATCCAGGAGACTTGGAGTGGGCGTCAAGAAAGAATCGAGGAGGCCACGAGGCAGGGGGCGCGCCTACCCCCTAAGCGCGCCCTCCATCCTTGTGGGCCCCTCGTTGCTCCACCGACCTACTTCTTCCTCCTATATAAGTCCACGTACCCCACGAACATCCAGGAGCACCACGAAAACCTAATTCCACCGCCGCAACCTTCTGTACCCGAGAGATCCCATCTTGGGGCCTTTTCCGGAGCTCCGCCGGAGGGGGCATTGATCACGGAGGGCCTCTACATCAACTCCATGTCCTCTCCGGTGATGTGTGAGTAGTTTATTTTAGACCTACGGGTCCATAGTTACTAGCTAGATGGCTTCTTCTCTCTCTTTGTATCTCAATACAAAGTTCTCCTCAATCTTCTTAGAGATCTATTCGATGTAATCTTCTTTTGCGGTGTGTTTGTCAAGATCCGATGAATTGTGGGTTTATGATCCAGTTTATCTATGAATAATATTTGAATCTTCTCTGAATTCTTTTATGTATGATTGGTTTATCTTTGCAAGTCTCTTTGAATTATCAGTTTGGTTTGGCCTACTAGATTGATCTTTCTTGCAATGGGAGAAGTGCTTAGCTTTAGGTTCAATCTTGCGGTGTCCTTTCCCAGTGACAGCAGGAGCAGCAAGGCACGTATTGTATTGTTGCCATCGAGGATAAAAAGATGGGGTTTATATCATATTGCATGAGTTTATCCCTCTACATCATGTCATCTTACTTAAAGCATTACTCTGTTCTTATGAACTTAATACTTTAGATGCATGCTGGATAGCGGTCAATGTGTGGAGTAATAGTAGTAGATGCAGAATCATTTCGGTCTACTTGTCGCGGACGTGATGCCTATATACATGATTATACCTAGATATTCTCATAACTATGCTCTATTCTACCAATTGCTCGACAGTAATTCGTTTACCCACCGTAATACTTATGCTCTTGAGAGATGCCACTAGTGAAACCTATGGCCCCCGGGTCTACTTCCATCATATTAATCTTCCAACACTTAGCTATTTCTATTTCTGTTTATTTTACTTTGCATCTTTATTTCTCTTTATCAGAAAAATACCAAATTTTTTATCTTATCATATCTATCAGATCTCACTCTCGTAAGTGACCGTGAAGGGATTGACAACCCCTTTATCACGTTGGCTGCGAGGTTCTTATTTGTTTGTGTAGGTGCGTGGGAGTCGACGTGATCTCCTACTGGATTGATACCTTGGTTCTCAAAAACTGAGGGAAATACTTACGCTACTTTACTGCATCACCCTTTCCTCTTTAAGGGAAAACCAATGCGGTGCTCAAGAGGGAGTAGGCACACGTTTTCATCTTGACTCTCCGGTAGAAACTTTGGGGCACTCTTTGAAGTTCTTTGTGTTGGTTGAATAGATGAATATATGATTGTGTGATGCATATCATATAATCATACCCACGGATACTTGAGGTGACATTGGAGTATCTAGGTGACATTAGGGTTTTGGTTGATTTGTGCCTTAAGGTGTTATTCTAGTATGAACTCTAGGATAGATTGAACGGAAAGAATAGCTTCGTGTTATTCTAGTACGAACTCTTGAATAGATCGATCCGAAATAATAACTTTGAGGTGGTTTCGTACCCTACAATAATCTCTTCGTTTGTTCTCCGCTATTAGTGACTTTGGGGTGACTCTTTGTTGCATGTTGAGGGATAGTTATATGATCCAATTATGTTATTATTGTTGAGAGAACTTGCACTAGTGAAAGTATGAACCCTAGGCCTTGTTTCCTAGCATTGCAATACCGTTTGTCATTAGTTACCTTGCTGTTTTTATAATTTCAGATTACAAAAACCATTATCTACTATCCATATTGCACTTGTATCACCATCTCTTCGCCGAACTAGTGCAACTATACAATTTACCATTGTATTGGGTGTGTTGGGGACACAAGAGACTCTTTGTTATTTGGTTGTAGGGTTGCTTGAGATAGACCATCTTCATCCTACGCCTCCCACAGGTTGATAAACCTTAGGTCATCCAGTTGAGGGAAAATTGCTACTGGCCTACAAACCTCTGCACTTGGAGGCCCAACAACGTCTACAAGGAGAAGGTTGTGTAGTAGACATCATGCGTCAAAGGTGTCGCAGGAAACCATGACCACCTATGGGACCAGAGGGCCCCTTGCTGGTTCGGCAGGGGGGACGTAGCGCTGCACAAAGAGCAGATGAGCATGGGGCAGCATGGTAGAGATCACACGAGCAATTTACCCAGGTTCGCGCCACCGTGAGGCGTAAAACCCTACTCCTGCTTTGGTGGATTGATGGTGGAAGAGTGGTGGTGGAGCATAGTACACTTTCCTGGCAGGGGCGGCAGTGGCTACGCATGTATGGGGGTGTGAGTTATCCCCCCTTCTAACCCTTTCTACGGTTGGTATGGGCCTCCTTTTATAGATTAAGGGGCTGCCACAATGGCAAAGTAGTCATTATGCACTGATAAGATATCAAAAAGTGCTATCATACCTAACTCTGCAGGCTGACATGGCGCATTAAATGCGCCGCTCAACGTCACGTCATTGGTTGCCCGGCAAGCCTTGCCGGGATATCTTGCCAGCTCCACGCCTGCTTGCTTGATACGTCACAGGACGTGTGTCATCTGTAGGCATCTCCTGTAGAAAGAGGCCGCCATGTGGCGAATGGCTGCCACTTAGTCATCTTGCGGATTGACACCGCACTGATTGACGACGTGGGTCTTGGCGGAGTGGTTGGTGAGGTGGTTCTGCCTTCGCGAGTCCCGGCAGGCCCTGCTGGGGTGCCTTGGACGTCTTGTTTCGGGGGTGGCCCCATGCTTGCCGAGCTCGCCTGCCTGGCATGGGAGGAATTTTCTCCTGGGGGTGTCTTGCTCCTCTGGCTTGAACTTGGTCCTCTTGATCTGCATGTTGGTCCTTCTAAGTTCTTGGTTCCTTGTACTCTGGCTTGGGTTGGAGCCTTGATCTTGTCCCCGTGCCTGTACATAGTCTGGGCAACAGGCCCACGGTTTGTTGCACCGACATTCTGGTTGCCCAATCATTCATTGTGTCAATGTTGCTTTCCTATTACCTTACTTGGCTGCTGATACTTGTGCCATATTGTGTTAATTTGGTGTGGTATGGTTGCCCAAACATTCATTGTGTCAATGTTGCTTTTCTATTATCTGACTTGGCCAATGATGGCAATGCTAGTGTGTTAATTTGGTGCAGGCTGCTGAAGATAAGAAGACAAACTCTGAAAACAGCAAGGCATCCCCATTTTTTCTTTCCAATAAATCTAGGTTGGGTAATATGGCAATAACTCTTGATTAATCTGTTCAGTTCCCCTCCTAATTTATGTTATGATGTAGTGGTTGAGACACTCTCCACTATCAATAATACAAGTGTCGGTGTACAAAACTAGGGGCACATTTTTGTACCCCTTTACCTGTGCACGGGAAGTCAGAGCCGCGCCCGCGACCACACCAATCAGAGCAAGGGAGGTAAGCCAAGGTAAAACCGAAGCCCAAGACGAAGCAAAGCAACAACAAGGACCAAGGCCACAAAGATCAGATGGGCAAAGCAGGTTTCCCCGGCAAGACCCTTGCCGAGGCAGCTCGCCCACGCCAGCCGAGCGAGCCACCCTCGAGCCCACCAACACTCGACAAATGCATTGGACAGGGCTCGGGAGGCACCTCTGTGGTGGCATGCAGATCTTTGTGAAAACAAAGAATAGTCAAGATCGAATGAGGATAGGAAGGCAACCACCCTCACCGAAGAAACCCACAAGACCCCCGCAAGATCCTTGCCGGGACGCCTGCACGCCACGGCAAGACCCTTGCCGGGCCACCTGGCAAGGCCCTCGCGAAGCGCATCAGTAGGGCCACCGTCAGGCCCGCACCAGCCAAGTATCCACCGCCGTTCGCATGCAGCTGCCGACCCAACCAGCTGGGCAGGCACCTGCGTGGCGACATGTAGCCCTTCGTGGAGGCTCCACCACCGCGCCACCTCAGCTGCTTGCCTACCTACATGGCACCGCATGCATCCCTGGCCAGGGCGCGTGTCGAAGCTTGGAGGAGCAGCGACGAACAGGACGGGTCTCGCCCCCGTCCCCGATAAAGTGGAGGGACACCTAAGCCTCGCATTTAATGCGCTTTGTCCTATAATACCAGGATAACCTCGCAACACTGTTGCCTTTCCACCTCCTGTCTGCCACTGTGGCAACCCCTTTTTCTATGAAAGGAGGCCCAAGGCGACGAGGAGAGGGATTCGGCTATTTGGAGCTCGTTGCACCCCGTAGCTAGTTCAAGAACCCAGAATACATCCACCAAAGCAGGACTAGGGTTTTACGCATCCTCGCGGCCCGAACCTGGGTAAACGAACCGCGTGCTCTCTGTTAGACCCGCTCTTCTCTCAACCCCGCGCCCCACATGTTGGAAATATGCCCTAGAGGCAATAATAAAAGTATTATTATATTTCATTGTTCATGATAATTGTCTTTTATTCATGCTATAACTGTATTATCCGGAAATCGTAATACACGTGTGAATACATAGACCTCAATATGTCCCTAGTGAGCCTCTAGTTGACTAGCTCGTTGTGATCAACAGATAGTCATGATTTCCTGGCTATGGCCATTGGATGTCGTTGATAACGGGATCACATCATTAGGAGAATGATGTGATGGACAAGACCCAATCCTAAGCATAGCACAAAGGTCGTATAGTTCGTTTGCTAGAGCTTTGCCAATGTCAAGTATCTCTTCCTTAGACCATGAGATCGTGTAACTCCCGGATACCGTAGGAGTGCCTTGGGTGTATCAAACGTCACAACGTAACTGGGTGACTATAAAGGTGCATTACAGGTATCTCCGAAAGTAGCTGTTGGGTTGACACGGATCGAGACTGGGATTTGTCACTCCGTATGACGGAGAGGTATCTCTGGGCCCACTCGGTAATGCATCATCATAATGAGCTCAAGGTGACCAAAGTGTTGGCCACGAGATCATGCATTACGGTACGAGTAAAGTGACTTGCCGGTAACGAGACTGAACAAGGTATTGGGATACCGACGATCGAGTCTCGGGCAAGTAATGTACCGATTGACAAAGGGAATTGTATACAGGGTTTGATCGAATCCTCGACATCGTGGTTCATCTGATGACAACATCGAGAAGCATGTGGGAGCCAACATGGGTATCCAGATCCCGCTGTTGGTTATTGACCGGAGAACGTCTCGGTCATGTCTACATGTCTCCCGAACCCGTAGGGTCTACACACTTAAGGTTCGATGACGCTAGGGTTATAAAGGAAGTTTGTATGTGGTTACCGAATGTTGTTCGGAGTCTCGGATGAGATCCCGGACGTCACGAGGAGTTCCGGAATGGTCCGGAGGTAAAGATTTATATATGGGAAGTCCTATTTTGGCCACCGGAAAATGTTCGGGATTTTTCGGTATTGTACCGGGAAGGTTCTAGAAGGTTCCGGAGTGGGGCCCACCTGCATGGGGGGACCCACATGAACGTGAGTAGTGGGGGAAAGGCCCCACACCCCTGGTCAAGGCGCACCAAGATCCCCCCTTAGAAGGAATAAGATCATATCCCGAAGGGATAAGATCAAGATCCCTAAAAAGGGGGGATAACAATCGGTGGGGAAGGAAATGATGGGATTTCTTTCCTCCCACCTTGGCCAACGCCCCAATGGACTTGGAGGGCAAGAAACCAGCCCCTCCACCCCTATATATAGTGGGGAGGCGCATGGGAGCTTAAAAGACAAGCCAAGGCGCAGCCCCTCCCCTCCCCAACACCTCTCCTCCTCCGTATATGCTTGGCGAAGCCCTGTCGGAGTACTGCTGCACCAACTACACCACGCCGTCGTGCTGCCATTGGAGCAATCTTCCTCAAACTCTCCTTCCCCCTTGCTGGATCAAGAAGGAGGAGACGTCTCCCGTCCCGTACGTGTGTTGAACGCGGAGGTGCTGTCCGTTCAGCACTTGGACATCGGTGATCCGAATCACGTTCGAGTACGACTCCATCATCACCATCCCCTTGGCTAGCTTCCGCTCGTGATCTACAAGTGGTATGTAGATGCAAACTCTCTCCCTTGACTCGTTGCTTAGATGAACTCATAGATGGATCTTGGTGAAACCGTAGGAAAAAATTTAATTTTCTGCAACGTTCCCCAACAGTGGTATCAGAGCTAGGTCTATGCGTAGTTCTCTTTGCACGAGCAGAACACAATTTTGTTGTGGGCGTGGATTTTGTCATCTTACTTGCCTCTACTAGTCTTTTCTTGCTTCGGCGGTATTGTGGGATGAAGCGGCCCGGACCAACCTTACACGTACGCTTACGTGAGACCGGTTCCACCGACTGACATGCACTAGTTGCATAAGGTGGCTGGCGGGTGTCTGTCTCTCCCACTTTAGTTGGAGCGGATTCGATGAAAAGGGCCCTTATGAAGGGTAAATAGAAGTTGACAAAATCACGTTGTGGTTATTCGTAGGTAAGAAAACGTTCTTGCTAGAACCCAATTGCAGCCACGTAAAAGATGCAACAACAATTAGAGGACGTCTAACTTGTTTTTGCAGCGATTGATCATGTGATGTGATATGGCCAGAAGTTGTGATGAATGATGAATTGTGATGTATGAGATCATGTTCTTGGTAATAGGATTCACGACTTGCATGTCGATGAGTATGACAACCGGCAGGAGCCATAGGAGTTGTCTTTATTTTTTGTATGACCTGCGTGTCATTGAAGAACGCCATGTAACTCACTTTACTTTATTGCTAAACGCGTTAGCCATAGAAGTAGAAGTAGTCGTTGGCGTGACAACTTCATGAAGACACGATGATGGAGATCATGATGATGGAGATCATGGTGTCAAGCCGGTGACAAGATGATCATGGAGCCCCGAAGATGAAGATCAATGGAGCTATATGATATTGGCCATATCATGTCACAACTATATAATTGCATGTGATGTTTATTATGTTTATGCATCTTGTTTACTTAGGACGACGGTAGTAAATAAGATGATCCCTTACAAAAATTTCAAGAAGTGTTCTCCCCTAACTGTGCACCATTGCTACAGTTCGTCGCTTCTAAGCACCACGTGATGATCGGGTGTGATGGATTCTTACGTTCACATACAACGGGTGTAAGACAGTTTTACACAGCGAAAACACTTAGGGTTAACTTGACGAGCCTAGCATGTGCAGACAAGGCCTCGGAACACGGAGACCGAAAGGTCGAACACGAGTCGTATGGAAGATACGATCAACATGAGAATGTTCACCGACGATGACTAGTCCGTCTCACGTGATGATCGGACACGGCCTAGTCGACTTGGATCGTGTAACACTTAGATGACTAAAGGGATGTCTAATCTGAGTGGGAGTTCATAATTTGATTAGAACTTAATTATCATGAACTTAGTCTAAAACCTTTGCAAATATGTCTTGTAGATCAAATGGCCAACGCTCATGTCAACATGAACTTCAACGCGTTCCTAGAGAAAACCAAGCTGAAAGATGATGGCAGCAACTATACGGACTGGGTCCGGAACCTGAGGATCATCCTCATAGCTGCCAGGAAACAATATGTCCTAGAAGGACCGCTAGGTGACGCTCCCGTCCCAGAGAACCAAGACATTATGAATGCTTGGCAAACTCGCGCTGATGATTACTCCCTCGTTCAGTGCGGCATGTTTTACAGCTTAGAACCGGGGCTCCAAAAGCGTTTTGAGCATCACGGAGCATATGAGATGTTCGAAGAGCTGAAACTAGTTTTCCAAGCTCATGCCCGGGTCGAGAGATATGATGTCTCCGACATGTTCTACAGTTGTAAGATGGAGGAAAACAGTTCTGTCAGTGAGCACATCCTGAAGATGTCTGGGTTGCACAACCGTATGACCCAGCTGAACATTAACCTCCCAGATGAGGCGGTCATTGACAGAATCCTCCAGTCGCTCCCACCAAGCTACAAGAACTTTGTGATGAACTACAACATGCAGGGGATGGAAAAGACCATTCCTAAAGTGTTCTCGATGCTGAAGTCAGCAGAGGCTGAAATCAAGAAAGAACATCAAGTGTTGATGGTCAATAAGACCACTAAGTTCAAGAAGGGCAAGGGTAAGAAGAACTTCAAGAAGGACGGCAAGGAGGTTGCCGCGCCTGGTAAGCCAGTTACCGGGAAGAAGTCAAAGAATGGACCTAAGCCTGAGACTGAGTGCTTTTATTGCAAGGGGAAGGGTCACTGGAAGCGGAACTGCCCCAAATACTTAGCAGATAAGAAGGCCGGCAAAACCAAAGGTATATTTGATATACATGTAATTGATGTGTACCTTACCAGTACTCGTAGTAACTCCTGGATATTTGATACCGGTGCCGTTGCTCATATTTGTAACTCACAGCAGGAGCTGCGGAATAAACCGAGACTGGCGAAGGACGAGGTGACGATGCGCGTCGGGAATGGTTCCAGAGTTGATGTGATCGCCGTCGGCACGCTGCCTCTACATTTACCTACAGGATTAGTTTTGAACCTTAATAATTGTTATTTAGTGCCAAGTTTGAGCATGAACATTGTATCTGGATCTCGTTTAATACGAGATGGCTACTCATTTAAGTCTGAGAATAATGGTTGTTCGATTTATATGAGAGATATGTTTTATGGTCATGCTCCGATGGTCAATGGTTTATTCTTAATGAATCTCGAGCGTAATATTACACATGTTCATAGTGTAGATGCCAAAAGATGTAAAGTTGATAACGATAGTCCCACATACTTGTGGCACTGCCGCCTTGGTCACATTGGTGTCAAGCGCATGAAGAAGCTCCATGCCGATGGACTTTTAGAGTCTCTTGATTATGAATCGTTTGACACGTGCGAACCATGCCTCATGGGCAAGATGACCAAGACTCCGTTCTCCGGAACAATGGAGCAAGCAACCAACTTATTGGAAATCATACATACCGATGTGTGCGGTCCAATGAGCGTTGAGGCTCGCGGAGGATATCGTTATGTTCTCACTCTCACTGATGACTTAAGTAGATATGGGTATGTCTACTTAATGAAACACAAGTCTGAGACCTTTGAAAAGTTCAAGGAATTTCAGAATGAGGTGGAGAATCAACGTGACCGAAAGATAAAGTGCCTACGATCAGATCGTGGAGGAGAATATTTAAGTCACGAATTTGGCACACACTTAAGGAAATGTGGAATCGTTTCACAACTCACGCCGCCTGGAACACCTCAGCGAAACGGTGTGTCCGAACGTCGTAATCGCACTCTATTGGATATGGTGCGGTCTATGATGTCTCTTACTAATTTACCGCTATCATTTTGGGGATACGCTCTAGAGATAGCTACATTCACTTTAAATAGGGCACCGTCTAAATCCGTTGAGACGACACCGTATGAATTATGGTTTGGGAAGAAACCTAAGCTGTCATTTCTAAAAGTTTGGGGATGCGATGCTTATGTCAAGAAACTTCAACCTGAAAAGCTCGAACCTAAGTCGGAAAAATGCGTCTTCATAGGATACCCTAAGGAAACTGTCGGGTATACCTTCTACTTAAGATCCGAGGGCAAAATCTTTGTTGCCAAGAACGGATGCTTTCTGGAACAAGAGTTTCTCTCGAAAGAAGTAAGTGGGAGGAAAGTAGAACTCGATGAAGTACTACCTCTCGAACGGGAAAGTGGTGCAGCTCAGGAAAATGTTCCTGTGATGCCCACACCAACTGAAGAGGAAACCAATGATGATGATCAAGGTACTTCGGATCAAGTTGCTACTGAACTTCGTAGGTCCACAAGGACACGTTCCGCACCAGAGTGGTACGGCAACCCCGTCCTGGAAATCATGTTGTTAGACAACGGTGAACCTTCGAACTATGAAGAAGCGATGGCGGGCCCAGATTCCAACAAATGGCTTGAAGCCATGAAATCCGAGATAGAATCCATGTATGAAAACAAAGTATGGACTTTGACAGACTTGACCGATGATCGGCGAGCGATAGAAAACAAATGGATCTTTAAGAAGAAGACATACGCGGATGGTAATGTCACCATCTATAAAGCTCGACTTGTCGCCAAGGGTTATCGACAGGTTCAAGGGATTGACTACGACGAGACATTCTCTCCCGTAGCGAAGCTAAAGTCCGTCCGAATCATGTTAGCAATTGCCGCATACTATAATTATGAGATATGGCAGATGGACGTCAAAACAGCATTCCTTAACGGGCATCTTAAGGAAGAACTGTATATGATGCAGCCGGAAGGTTTTGTCAATCCTAAGAATTCTAACAAAGTATGCAAGCTCCATCGATCCATTTATGGGCTGGTGCAAGCATCTCGGAGTTGGAATATTCGCTTTGATGAGATGATCAAAGCGTTTGGGTTTATGCAGACTTATGGAGAAGCCTGCGTTTACAAGAAAGTGAGTGGGAGCTCTGTAGCATTTCTCATATTATATGTAGATGACATACTCTTGATGGGAAATAATATAGAATTTTTGGACAGCATTAAGGCCTACTTGAATACGTGTTTTTCAATGAAGGACCTTGGAGAAGCTGCTTACATATTAGGCATCAAGATCTATAGAGATAGATCGAGACACCTCATAGGTCTTTCACAAAGCACATACCTTGATAAGATTTTGAAGAGGTTCAAAATGGACCAGTCCAAGAAGGGGTTCTTGCCTATGTTACAAGGTGTGAGATTGAGCTCGGCTCAGTCACCGACCACGGCAAAAGATAAAGAAGAGATGAGTGTCATCCCCTATGCTTCAGCCATAGGATCTATTATGTATGCCATGCTGTGTACCAGACCTGATGTAAACCTTGCCGTGAGTTTGGTAGCTAGATACCAAAGTAATCCCGGCAAGGAACACTGGACAGCAGTCAAGAATATCCTGAAGTACCTGAAAAGGACAAAGGACATGTTTCTCGTTTATGGAGGAGACGAAGAGCTTGTCGTAAAGGGTTACGTCGACGCTAGCTTCGATTCAGATCCGGATGACTCTAAGTCACAAACCGGATACGTGTATATGTTGAATGGTGGAGCAGTAAGCTGGTGCAGCTGCAAGCAGAGCGTCGTGGCGGGATCTACGTGTGAAGCGGAGTACATGGCAGCCTCGGAGGCAGCGCATGAAGCGATTTGGGTGAAGGAGTTCATCACCGACCTAGGAGTCATACCCAATGCGTCGGGGCCAATCAAACTCTTCTGTGACAACACTGGAGCTATTGCCCTTGCCAAGGAGCCCAGGTTTCACAAGAAGACCAGGCACATCAAGCGTTGTTTCAACTCCATCCGTGAAAATGTTCAAGATGGAGACATAGAAATTTGCAAAGTACATACGGATCTGAATGTCGCAGATCCGTTGACTAAACCTCTCTCGCGAGCTAAACATGATCAACACCAGAACTCTATGGGTGTTCGATTCATCACAATGTAACTAGATTGGTGACTCTAGTGCAAGTGGGAGACTGTTGGAAATATGCCCTAGAGGAAATAATAAAAGTATTATTATATTTCATTGTTCATGATAATTGTCTTTTATTCATGCTATAACTGTATTATCCGGAAATCGTAATACACGTGTGAATACATAGACCTCAATATGTCCCTAGTGAGCCTCTAGTTGACTAGCTCGTTGTGATCAACAGATAGTCATGATTTCCTGGCTATGGACATTGGATGTCGTTGATAACGGGATCACATCATTAGGAGAATGATGTGATGGACAAGACCCAATCCTAAGCATAGCACAAAGGTCGTATAGTTCGTTTGCTAGAGCTTTGCCAATGTCAAGTATCTCTTCCTTAGACCATGAGATCGTGTAACTCCCGGATACCGTAGGAGTGCCTTGGGTGTATCAAACGTCACAACGTAACTGGGTGACTATAAAGGTGCATTACAGGTATCTCCGAAAGTAGCTGTTGGGTTGACACGGATCGAGACTGGGATTTGTCACTCCGTATGACGGAGAGGTATCTCTGGGCCCACTCGGTAATGCATCATCATAATGAGCTCAAGGTGACCAAAGTGTTGGCCACGAGATCATGCATTACGGTACGAGTAAAGTGACTTGCCGGTAACGAGACTGAACAAGGTATTGGGATACCGACGATCGAGTCTCGGGCAAGTAACGTACCGATTGACAAAGGGAATTGTATACAGGGTTTGATCGAATCCTCGACATCGTGGTTCATCCGATGACAACATCGAGAAGCATGTGGGATCCAACATGGGTATCCAGATCCCGCTGTTGGTTATTGACCGGAGAACGTCTCGGTCATGTCTACATGTCTCCCGAACCCGTAGGGTCTACACACTTAAGGTTCGATGACGCTAGGGTTATAAAGGAAGTTTGTATGTGGTTACC
>NC_041390.1:400631628-400671500 GCF_002162155.2 Triticum dicoccoides | reverse complement strand
GGAATGGTCCGGAGGTAAAGATTTATATATGGGAAGTCCTATTTTGGCCACCGGAAAATGTTCGGGATTTTTCGGTATTGTACCGGGAAGGTTCTAGAAGGTTCCGGAGTGGGGCCCACCTGCATGGGGGGACCCACATGAACGTGAGTAGTGGGGGAAAGGCCCCACACCCCTGGTCAAGGCACACCAAGATCCCCCCTTAGAAGGAATAAGATCATATCCCGAAGGGATAAGATCAAGATCCCTAAAAAGGGGGGATAACAATCGGTGGGGAAGGAAATGATGGGATTTCTTTCCTCCCACCTTGGCCAACGCCCCAATGGACTTGGAGGGCAAGAAACCAGCCCCTCCACCCCTATATATAGTGGGGAGGCGCATGGGAGCTTAAAAGACAAGCCAAGGCGCAGCCCCTCCCCTCCCCAACACCTCTCCTCCTCCGTATATGCTTGGCGAAGCTCTGTCGGAGTACTGCTGCACCAACTACACCACGCCGTCGTGCTGCCGTTGGAGCAATCTTCCTCAACCTCTCCTTCCCCCTTGCTGGATCAAGAAGGAGGAGACGTCTCCCGTCCCGTACGTGTGTTGAACGCGGAGGTGCTGTCCGTTCAGCACTTGGACATCGGTGATCCGAATCACGTTCGAGTACGACTCCATCATCACCATCCCCTTGGCTAGCTTCCGCTCGTGATCTACAAGTGGTATGTAGATGCAAACTCTCTCCCTTGACTCGTTGCTTAGATGAACTCATAGATGGATCTTGGTGAAACCATAGGAAAAATTTTAATTTTCTGCAACGTTCCCCAACACCACAACCGCAGTAGGGATTCTTGTGATCCCATAGGTGTCGTTTCCCATCGACATCTTTGGCGCGCCAGGTAGGGGGCGCGCAATTGTGAGAATCGGTTTTAGCAGTTAAGTGAGCGTTTCTTCATGGAGATGGCTCTAAGAGAAGCAGGAGAAGGGGTCGAAAGATCGACGACGGCGCGACCACAAGCAGAAGCTAAGTCACACCGAACCCTAACTACTTTCTTTCCTTTTTATACAAGGTTATTTCCCTCGGAGATGTCGTGCCTTTGTATGGAAAACCTGCATGCCAGGGGGCTGTCCCGCTATCGGCAACACCCTTGCCCTGTTTCGAGTCCGCTCAACAGCTCAAGCGGCTGCATCAAGTGCGGTAGGGTTAGCATTCCACGACTGACAACGCTCTCGATTCTGACTCGAGTCAAGCTCGACAGTTTGAGTGGCCGTGTTAAGAACGGTGAGGTGGCTCACCCGGCAGCACGCATACCCAGCAGGCCAATGGGGATCCGTCCCCAAGACGCCGCCTTGGGCTTCCGCGTCGGCGAGCCTGCCCAGTTGGCGTACAGTGCGTATACAAAGGGAAATCGAATAGGGAAATAACATGCATAGTACTGAAAGTGCTGCAGAGTTATCTTACACCAAATTGTTGCCGCGGTTCTAACTAGAGATAGCAATTGTCTTGGTTGTGAACCCGCACCGGCAATGAGGAACGGGATGCCTAATCTTGGCGCTGGCCCTCCACCCTCAGAATTCCGCCGACATGGCTGATGATGTGCTTGATGCGCTCCCTGAGCGGCGCGAGGTCGACACCCTCCGGCAAGCTCTCCAGCCCGGCATCGAAGTCGAGGTCGGGGTACCAGTGCGCCATCTTGGTGAGAACCTTGGTTATGGCACCCCGACAAAGCATCCAGGACTCCTTGGCCAGTGAGGCCACCCGGTTGGCGTGGAGCTGCTCCAGAGCATGGACGTCCTTCTCAAAGAACAAGGTCAGGGTGCAATGGGTGCTCACACTCCGCTCCGGGGCATACCTCACGTCCGGCATCCCCATGGTGGCAAGCTGCGCGGCAGCCTGGTTGGTGACGGCGGCAAGCCGTTTGAGCCAACGGTTCTCACCCGCTACATGATCGGCGAAGTTGAGGCCTTCGTTCTGCCGCAACTGCTTCTCGCCCTCCAGCGCCTTGGCCAAGTTTCCCTCTCGAGTCTTGGCCTCCTCCAGCGCCTCCTCAAGACACTTCAGCTTCAGCTTGAGATCCCCGATGGAGTTGTTGGCCTCGGCAAGCTCCCCAGCCTTGCCGATGATCGTGCCATGTGCCTCCGTTAGAGCACCGTTAAGTGCGTCCTTCTCCCGGGACAGCTTTAATGCCTGCTCCGTCAGCCTGTGGCGCTCCTCCTCCAGCTCCTTCACCTTGCCTGCGTGAACCTGGGCCTGGGCATTGAGTGCCTCCTTGTGCCTCTGCTCTAGCTCACTGGTCCGCTGCAGGACAAGTTCTCCACCTCGGCGTCTTTGCCACGAAGTGTGGCGGCGAGCTTCTCCTCGCGTGCGGCAAGGTCCTCCTCCTGGGAGTTCAGCGCAGCCTCGCGCTGGGTCCGAACGGCCTCGGCGGGCTCGGCCGAGTTCTTCGCCGCCTCCTGAGCTTCTCGATGTTGGCAAGCTTCATAGTAAGCTCCACGTCGCGCCTAGCCTGCTCGTCCTAGGCTGCCTTGAGCTTCTCGTGGCCCTCGCGGAACCAATCCCGCGCTTCGGCGACGCGCTCCTAGGGGTCCGCCTCCGCCTTCTCCACCACCGCCATCCTAGACTCAACCTTGTCTAGGCGGGCACGGTGGAGCGCCTGGAGCTTCCGAAAGCTGGCGCCCATGGCGTGGAGGAGCCGCCCTTCCTGCAAACCGCCGCCGCCAACGATTGGCTCGTCAACGACTTCGAGCCCGGCGGCAGCAAGCACCTCATCGTCGAACACCTCTCCTTCAACAGGCGTCCTAGTGCTTGACGCGCCCGGAAGGTGGAGGAACAAGTCGTTGCTCACCCTCAGGTACTTTCCGGAGCCGGAAGCAGTAGAGGAGGAAGGCCGGTCACCAGCCTCCTCCTCCATCTCCCCGGCAAGCCCCTTGTCGGCCTCTTCAGCGGCAGCCTTGTCGGCCTCCCCGGAAGGCCCCTCGGCGGCCTCCTCGGCAGCGTCCTTGGCGGCCTCCTCGGTGGCGACCTTCTCGACGTCCGCCTCAGCGGCCTTGGCGGCACCCTCGACAACGGCATCCACGTCCTCTGGGTCCACCAAGGAGGAATCTGGACGCCGAAGACAGGGGTGAGGCAAAAGCCAAGACCAAGAACCGGAAAGAAGAAGAAGCAGGGACGAAACGACGAACGACTTACCGGTGCCAACACCCGGCTGGGAAACGGAAGTCCCCTCTCCGCCAACATTTGGCGTTGAGGCAAAGCCACCGACGCCCAAGTTCTCTTGCTCCTCCTCCATGTGTGTGGGCTCGGTGATTGGCGCCCTTGTCGGGAATGTCCCTCTGGGCGGCGTGGTCGATGGGGGCGGCGTGTTGGGACTAGCCCCCCTGTGGCTCCTCCTGCTGCTGCTCCCCTCCTGCACACCTGGCAAGGTCAGCACCAAAGTGCCGCGCCCCTGACACGTATCGAAGAGAGAAGAATGATGAACTTACGCTGGGGGCTTTGCCAGGGGCTGCTGTTCGGGCTGCTCAATACCACCAAGGGCGTCCTTGAAGTACCAGCCGGGGGCTGGCCACCCGCCGAGGCCTTGGCCCTTTTTGCTCTCTGGGCCAGCGTCTCCGCGTCCATGCAAAGATGAAGACAAGTCAAGATCAGTAACGCAGGTTGGGGAGGCAGAGATAACAGGGAGGAACCGAATGCTTACTCATCCTCCTCCTCCTCCTCTGTTGTCTTCCTCTTCCTCCTTGGACTGAGGGATCCATAATCAAAGGTGATCCCCGCACCGATGTTCGCCGGAGGAGGGGAGGGAGGCGGCGTCTGGGACGCTTGGATGAAGAAGGAGCAGCCATCTTCTTCTTCACCGCGACCTTCGTCGGCTCCTTCGCCGCCACGGCCCTCGTGTGGGGCTGGGACCCCTCCGAGGTCAGCTGCGGCTGCGCAGCCCTGCGGGGCCGGACCAGCTCGCCGGAACTGGCCCGCCGCAAGACTCGCCCCCTCCCCGTAGGTGGCGTCGGGTCTGCAGTCTCAGCCTCCTCCGACGACGACTCGCCGGTCACATCCTCAACCAGAGGAGCCTCGGTGCCTGCGCTGCTGGCTCCCCCGGTGGCCGCCACCCACTGGGCGAGCTCCTCCTCCTCCGCAGCCATCACGACCTCATCCTCCACACTGCTGGCGCTGCCGGCTTCCCTGGCAAGCTATGCCTCCCTCGCCCTGGTGGCGATGTAGTCCAGCTCCGCCTGGGTGGTGTCCATGACAAGCAGTTGCTCGGCGTTGGCATCGACGTACCCCTCATGCAGGGTGTCAAAGAACTGCCGCACTTCGACGTCCTCCGGCTCCTTCCAGCTCAGGTCGGGGCCATGCGCGTTGCAGTCCGGCATCATGGCAATGATCTCGGACCGATGCGAATTGTTGCACAATGGGACCACCCCCGTTGGCAGCTTGAACAACGGCTCCTTGAGGACCTTGCTGGCCTTTGCAGCGGCCCTCGCAACCTTGCCGGTCCGCTCAACCTCGCCGTCACGACCCACGTCAAGCTGGAAGAGCCGCTGGCAGAAATGGGCATGCGCCATCACCGTGAAGTTGTGGTCGAGGCCGGGGCGGAGTTGCATGATGTCAGCCGGGTTCGTGAAGAGCCAGGCTGGCCTCCCCTTGTTATGCAACGGAGCAATCCAGCGGTGGATGAAATCCTCCCCGATCATTTCAAGGGTGAGCCTGGCCTGGGTAAGCCGGAGAATCCTGGTGGTGGCAACCGTGAGCTTCCCGTCGGCAGCATCAACGTCGCTCGAATCGCTGCCGCGAACCGGCGGCACCCGACGAACTTTGCAGAACACCGGCGGGTCCTTCTCTTCAATCCAGCACCACCGGCCCCGCCATTCCTCCCACCTCTCCTTCATGGCGCCGTCCGAGTACGCCCCTTTGGATCTTGGGATCCAAGTGATGCAACCAGAGACGGCACCCCCGGCTGGATCCGAGGGAAGAAATAGTGGCGGAAGAGCATCGTGGTGGGGTGTGCTCCGATAAAGCCTTCGCAAAGGTGCGCAAAAAGGGCCATGCACGCCACCGCATTCAGAGTAAAATCCAAGAGACGGAAGCCGAAGGTGTGCATGATGTCGCTGAAGAAATCGGAGAAGGGAGGGAAGAGCCTGCAAAAAAGGTAATCAAGAAAGAAGGGGTACCGATTTGAGGCAGGGTCGGCGCAGGCGGCGGGGATGACGCGCGTGGCCGGGTGCCCCGAATTCTCTCCCCCCCCCGTCGTCACTCCCCACAGGGGCCTGAAGAAGTCCCAAAGCTCGAGCGCGTCGACCGTTGAGGGGAAGAAGAAGGCGGACTGCGTCCGTTGCCCCGACAGCGCGCTCTCCGGCGGCTCCATAGCCCCGGCATCCTTGGCCACCCCCTTGCCCTTGGTGGATTTTGGCGCCATGGTGGCTAAAGGAGGAGGGAGGAGCGAAGGGAGGCATAAGCACAACGGCAGCAAGCGGAGACGAAGCTTGGAGAAGAAGAGGGAGACAGGCGGAGGTTTCTGAGATTGGAGTCGCGAGACAGGTAAAAGGAACAATGCGCCCGCGGTTATCCCTTTTTATGGGGAAGCCGCGGGCTGCACCGCCCATTTATTGCGATGTGACGCAAGCGTGAGAAAACCGCCCCACGCATGCCGCCCACGTCACGCATGTCCCTCCATCCCGCGCCGCGCGCACGCGGGTCGTGGGAAGCACAGCGCGCGAAAAATCTTACCACGGTAAAAACCGCCCCGCCTGCCCGCGCACCATTTTGGGCCTGACCCAACAACGTGTCGCGCTTATGTGTGGCCCAGTGATAACCCACAAGTATAGGGGATCAATTGTAGCCTCTTTCGATAAGTAAGAGTGTCAAACCCAAAGAGGAGCTAAAGGTAGAACAAATATTCCCTCAAGTTCTATCGACCACCGATACAACTCTACGCACGCTTGACATTCGCTTTACCTAGAACAAGTATGAAACTAGAAGTACTTTGTAGGTGTTTTTGGGTAAGCTTGCAAGAAAGTAAAGAACACGAAAATGAAAGCTAGGGGCTGTTTAGATAAAGACACAACTAAATTAGTTTTAGTAGAGAGCTTTTGTCAACAAGAAAGTTATTTGTCCCTAGGCAATCGATAACTAGACCGGTAATCATTATTGCAATTTTATTTGAGGGAGAGGCATAAGCTAACATACTTTCTCTACTTGGATCATATGCACTTATGATTGGAACTCTAGCAAGCATCTGCAACTACTAAAGATTCATTAAGGTAAAACCCAAACATAGCATTAAAGTACCAAGTCCCCTTTATCCCATACGCAAACAACCTACTTACTCGGGTCTGTGCTTCTGTCACTCACACCACCCACCATAAGCAAATCATAAGCATATTGCAAACCCTACAGCGGGAATCCCTCACGCTTGTGCGACACGGAGAGCACCATAGGACAACACCAATAATAAAACATACAACTCAAACCAATCACGATCATCAAATAGCCATTAGGACAAAACAGATCTACTCAAACATCATAGGATAGCCATACATCATTGGGAAATAATATATAGCGTTGAGCACCATGTTTAAGTAGAGATTACAGCGGGTAAGAGGGAGGTTACAACGCTGCATAGAGGGGGGAAGAGTTGGTGATGATGGCGGTGAAGTTGTTGGTGAAGATGGCCCCTGGTGGCACTCCGGCGCCACCGGAAGTGAGGGGGAGAGAGCTCCCCTCCTTATTCTTCTTCCTTGACCTCCTCCCTAAATGGGAGGAGGGTTTCCCCTCTTGTCCTTGGCTCCTATGGCGTGGGAGGGGCGAGAACCCCTCCGAGATTGGATCTATCTCTCTGTTTCTCTCTGTTTCTGCGCTCTCTTCTGGCTCTGTTTCATCATTTCGTATATATATGGAGATCCGTAACTCCGATTGGCCTGAAACCTTCGCCGAGATTTTTTTCCGAATATTAGCTTTCTTGCGACAAAAGAAGAGCGTCAACCGCCTTACGCTGGGCTCACGAGAGTAGGGGCGTGCCTAGGGGGGGCAGGCGCGCCCCCTGCCTCGTGACCACCTTGGGCACTGGTTCACGTTGATTTTCCTTTCGGATTTTCCATATTTTCCAAAAATAAGCTCTATCCGTTTTTATCCCGTTTGGACTCCGTTTGATATGGATATTCTGCGAAACCAAAAACATGCAATAGACAGGAACTGGCACTGGGCACTGCATCAATATGTTAGTCCCAAAAATAATATAAAAAGTTGCCAAAAAGTATATGAAAGTTGAATAATATTGGCATGGAACAGTCAAAAATTATAGATACGACGGAGACGTATCACCCAGGCCCGGGGGCTCCTGTCGGTGTACAAAACTAGGGGCATGTTTTTGTACCCCTTTACCTGTGCACGGGCAGTCAGAGCCGTGGCCGCGACCACACCAAGCAGAGCAAGGGAGGTAAGCCAAGGTAAAACCGAAGCCCAAGACGAAGCAAAGCAACAACAAGGACCAAGGCCACAAAGATCAAATGGGCAAAGCAGGTTTCCCCGGCAAGGACCCTTGCTGGGGCAGCTCGCCCACGCCAGCCGAGAGAGCCACCCTCGAGCCCACCAACACTCGACAAATGCATTGGACAGGGCTCGGGAGGCACCTCTGTGGTGGCATGCAGATCTTTGTGAAAACAAAGAATAGTCAAGATCGAATGAGGATAGGAAGGCAGCCATCCTCACCGAAGAAACCCACAAGACCCCTGGCAAGATCCTTGCCGGGGACGCCTGCGCACCACGGCAAGACCCTTGCCGGGCCACCCGGAAAGGCCCTCTCCAAGCGCATCAGCAGGGCCACCATCAGGCCCGCACCAGCCAAGTCTCCACCGCCGTTCGCATGCAGCTACCGACCCAACCAGCTGGGCAGGCACCTGCGTGGCGACATGCAGCCCTTCGTGGAGGCTCCATCACCGCGCCACCTCAGCTGCCTGCCTACCTACAAGGCACCGCATGCATCGTTGGCCAGGGCGCGTGTCGAAGCTTGGAAGAGCGGCGACGGACGGGACGGGCCTCGCCCCGTCCCCGATAAAGTGGAGGGACACCTAAGCCTCGCATTTAATGTGCTTTGTCCTGTAATACCAGGATAACCTCGCAACACTGTTGCCTTTCCACCTCTTGTCTGCCACAGTGGCAACCCCTTTTTCTATAAAAGGAGGCCCAAGGCGACAAGGAGAGGGATTCGGCCTTTTGGAGCTCGTTGCACCCCGTAACTAGTTCAAGAACCTAGAATACATCCACCAAAGCAGGACTAGGGTTTTACGCATCCTCGCGGCCCGAACCTGGGTAAACGAACCGCGTGCTCTCTGTTAGACCCACTCTTCTCTCAACCCCGCGCCCCGCAACCGTAGTAGGGATTCTTGTGATCCCATAGGTGTCGTTTCCCACCGACAACAAGCCTACCAAAATCGCCATCTGAATCTATTCAGTTTCCGCTGTCTCGAATCCAACGCAAAAATTCATGTCTGTGAACCAATTACTGGCTAAAAAATGATGGAAATCATGGAGGAATCATAGGTGCACATTCTCGCGCAACAACAACTAATGAATGTTTTTAGAGACAGTGTAGCAAAGAAGGAAGAACTTGCTGACATGCTTATGGGCGTCATCCCCACTGTGGTTGCAGATTGTGAGGTTGTAGATCGTTAAGTTTTGTTCATTTATTTGCATTGGCATCAATCTCTGATTGCCAAGTGGATCTAATTTCCTATAATATATTTTGGTTGTTCTACGTTTTTCCTTGTATGCCGTACGTTTGCCTAGTGCACCTTGCATTCCAGCCAACTAGTCGCTAGGAAGCCAAAAAGCAATGAAATTAATAGCTAGCATGAACAATCGTTTGACATTATCTAATTGGGCCTATATACATGTTCGAACTTTAGCAGGCCCATTAATTTGATTGGTAGTAACTAGGCCGAAAGCTCTATTGGGCCGCTATAATTGAAATGAGCCAACAGTTAATGCTTGGCCATGTTACCTCCTTGGTCATTAACATGCCGACATCGAAGCGGGCAATAAGTGGGCCCATTCGATTTCACGGGTCCTTAACAAGCCAATACTAAGGTCGGGCTCTATATGACCCAACTGTATTGTGGGACTTTAGCAGGTCGAAAGAGACAGCGGGCTCGTACTAGATGATGACGAGCATGTGCCGCTAAGAGGCTGAAAGTTAGGTCGGACTGTATATGGCCCAACTATGTTGTGGGCCTTAGCAGGCCGAAAGAGAAACCAGGCTGGTATGGGACCATGAAGAGCATGGCCTGTTAAGAGGCCAAAACTCAGGTCCGACTGCAAATGGCCCAACTCATTTATGGGCCATTAACAGGCTGAAAGACACACCAAGCTGGAAACTGACCCAACACTTAAATGGGTCGCTAAAAGGACGAAAGACGCACATCCTGAATATTGGCCCATCCCTTGATTGGGCTATTAATAGGCCAAAACTACCAGGGGTGGAGCCAATATTTGAACATGAGGGGGGCGAAGCAAAATTCTTGACATAAAAGACGTTATAGTATATTAAGTCTGATGATAGCACTAATAATAAAGCATAATTTTTTTGTAAGTACCAAAAAATATGATAATTCTCGGCAAGAATGTTGGAGCTTGAAGATGAAGCAATTGGTGGGAAAAAGTATTTACCCCATTAGTTTTTGTTGGCTTTCACTTCATATTTGACTACTATAAAAATATAATTCCTCCGATTCATATTAATTGTTGTTGAAATGGATGTATCTATATGCTGTTCGGGAACGCAATAATTTCAAAAATATCCTACGCACATGCAAGATGCATCTAGGTGATGCATAGCAACTAGAGGGGAAGAGTGTTGTCCACGTACCCTCGCAGACCGTAAGCGGAAGCATTATGACAACGCGGTTGATGTACTCATACGTCTTCATGATCCGACCGATCCTAGTACCAAAAGTACCGCACCTCCGCGATCTGCACACGTTCGTCTCGATGACGTCCCACGAACTCTTGATCCAGCTGAGTGTCGAGGGAGAGCTTCATCAGCATGAAGGCGTGATGAAGCTACCGGTGTAGGGCTTCACCTAAGCACTACGACTATATAACCGAGGTGGATTATGGTGGAGGGGGGCACCGCACACGGCTAAAAGCAATCAACTTGTGTGTCCTAGGGTGCCCCCCGCCCCCGTATATAAAGGAGCAAGGGGGGAGGCCAGCCGGCCCTAGTGGCGTGATACGTCTCCGTTGTATCTATAATTTTTGATTGTTCCATGCCAATATTCTACACTTTCATATACTTTTGGCAACTTTTTATACTATTTTTGGGACTAACATATTGATCCAGTGCCCAGTGCCAGTTCCTGTTTGTTGCATGTTTTTTTTTCCGCAGAAAATCCATATCAAATGGAGTCCAGACGGGATAAAAACGGACGGAGATTTTTTTTGGAATATATATGATTTTTGGGAGTGAAATCAACGCGTGCCCCTGACCCTCGTGGCAACCCCGTAAGGCGGTTGGTGCCCTTCTTTCGCCGCAAGAAAGAAAATATACAGATATAGATCGTGTTAAAATTTCAGCCCAATCGGAGTTACGGATCTCCGGGAATATAAGAAACGGTGAAAGGGTAGAATCTGAGAACGCAGAAACAGAGAGAGACAGAGAGACAGATCCAATCTCAGAGGGGCTCTCGCCCCTCCCATGCCATGGAGGCCAAGGACCAGAGGGAAAACCCTTCTCCCATATAGGGAGGAGGTCAAGGAAGAAGAAGACGAAGGGCCCCCCTCTCCCCTTCTCTTCCGGTGGCGCCGGAACGCTGCCGTGGCCATCATCATCACCGCAATCTTCACCAATAACTTCACCGCCATCATCACCAACTCTTCCCCCCCTCTATGCAGCAGTTTAACCTCTCTCTTACCAACTATAATCTCTACTTAAACATGGTGCTCAACGCTATATATTATTTCCCAATGATATAGGGCTATCTTATGATGTTTGAGTAGATCTGTTTTGTCCTATGGGCTATTTGATGATCAAGATTGGTTTGAGTTGCATGTTTTGTTATTGGTGCTGTCCTATGGTGCTCTCCGTGTCACGCAAGCGTGAGGGATCCCCGCTGTAGGGTGTTGCAATACGTTCATTATTCGCTTATAGTGGGTTGCGTGAGTGACTGAAACACAAACCCGAGTAAGGGGGTTGTTGCGTATGGGATAAAGAGGACTTGATACTTTAATGCTATGGTTGGGTTTTACCTTAATGATCTTTAGTAGTTGCGGATGCTTTCTAGAGTTCCAATCATAAGTGCATATGATCCAAGTAGAGAAAGTATGTTAGCTTATGCCTCTCCCTCATATGTAACTGTAATAATGGTTACCGGTCTAGTTATTGATTGCCTAGGGCCAAATGGCTTTCTCGTAACAACAAGATCTTTACTAAAACTAACTTAGTTGTGTCTTTATCTAAACAGCCCCTACTCTTTATTTACGCTCTCTTTATATTCTTGCAAACCTATCCAAAAACACCTACAAAGTACTTCTAGTTTCATACTTGTTCTAGGTAAAGCGAACGTCAATCGTGCATAGAGTTGTATCAGTGGTCGATAGAACTTGAGGGAATATTTGTGCCGCCTTTAGCTCCTCATTGGGCTCGACACTCTTACTTATCGAAAGAGTCTATAATTGATCCCCTATACTTGTGGGTTATCAAGACCTTTTTCTGGCGCCGTTGCCGGGGAGCAATAGCGTGGGGTGAATATTATCGTGTGTGCTTGTTTGCTTTATCACTAAGTAATTTTTATTTGTTGTTCTTAGTTGTTCTTTATCTTTAGTTATGGATATGAAATACCAAAAAAATTATGTGTACTTGCTGCTCATGGAGATGAGGATCCTCCTAAAACCCTCGATGCTGGTTATGTGAAAGATATTATGTACTACTTTAAAAATCCTGAGAAAACCCCATTCAATTATGTAATGGGAGTAACGTTGGATCAACGTGAATACTTTAGGGATTATCGCTTGACACAAAAGGGGAAGCTATTATGGTATCAAATTCATATATTGAATTGGTATGCTAGGCAACTATGCTTGAGATATGATTATACTTGTTGCTCTAGGATGAAGGCTCCACAGCTTCCCGTTTTATGCGAATTTAATGATAATGAAACCTTAGCTTCTTATGCTAATGGTATATATGATTACTATGATGTGGAACAAATAAAAGAATTTGTTTCTTTTATGGGTGCTTATGAAATTGAATCTATGTTTAAAGAGTTTGAATATTTTGATGATTCGGTTTATAGACCTGAAAATTTAGCTATCCTTAAATATTGCTATGAGAATTATGAATACAATTCCGATATTAATGCACTTATTGAGAAAGTCTCCGCTGTCCAAGAAGAGACTAATATTTTGCAGGAATCTATAGAAGAAGAAGTTGATGAAACTGTGAGCTCATTGGATGAAAAAGATGAGGAGGAGAGCGAAGAATAAAAGGAGGAAGAGCGGATTGATCACCCATGCCCACCTTCTAATGAGAGTAACTCTTCAACTCATACATTGTTTAATTTCCTTTCATGCTTACCGAAGGACGAATGCTATGATAATTGCTATGATCCCGTTGATTCTTTTGAAATATCCATTTGATGCTTGCTATGCTTGTGGCCAAGATGCCAATATGAATTATGCTTATGGAGATGAACTTGCTATAGTTCCTTATGTTAAACATGAAATTGTTGCTATTGCACCCACACATGATAGTCCTATTATCTTTTTGAATTCTCCCAACTACACTATATCGGAGAAGTTTACCCTTATTAAGGAATATATTGATGGGTTTCCTTTTACTGTTGCACATGATGATTTTGATGAATATAATATGCATGTGCTTGCTGCTCCTACTTGCAATTATTATGAGAGAGGAACTATATCTCCACCTCTCTATGTTTCCAATATGATAAAATTGCAAGAAACTGTTTATACTATGCATTTGGCTTTACTTTGTGTGCATGGATTGTTCTTTTATGACATGCCGATGCATAGGAAGAGAGTTAGACTTCTTCATTACATGATATATGTTACCTTGTGCTCACCACTAAATTACAAATCATTGTTAATTAAAATTGGCTTTGATATACCTTGGGATCCGGGTGGATCCATTACTTGAGCACTATATGCCTAGCTTAATGGCTTTAAAGAAAGCATTGCCAGGGAGACAGCCCGAAAGTTTTAGAGAGTCATTTATTTATGTTGAGTGCTTTCATATAGTTTAAAAACAACAAAAATAAAGAGGGGAACCCAAAACTTTTTCAAAAAGGAAAGTGGAAGTGAGAAAGATAAGCATTGTTGAAGTGGGAGAGCTCCTTGAACTTTGTTCATGCTCACGGCAACTTTGTGAATCTTGATTACAGAAACTTTTCAACAAAACTAATTATACCCTTGTACAATTCCATTGTATTATAAAAATAATGTGCCAAGGTTTGCCTTTAGGATGTTTACTTTGCTGGTTGATTTGTACGGTGGAGGACATAAACTTTGGCTGTCGTGCGCGATTTTACATTTTTTACGGGAACGTCAAATGGTTCTGATTCTTTTTGCACTGTCTCTCTATACAATTTTTTTTATTTTTCCTAACTTTGGAAGAAATTTTCAAGTATCATAAGTATGGTGAATGTTGAGATTATTACAGACTGTTCTGTTTTAGACAGATTCTGTTTTTGATGCATAGTTTGCTTGTTTTGATGAAACTATCAATTCATATTAGTGGATTAATCCATGAAAAAGTTATACTACACTAGACACAATGCAAAAACAAAATATGAATTGGTTTGCAACATTACTTAGAGTAGTGATTTATTATACTAACGGATCTTACTGAGTTTTCTGTTGAAGTTTTGTGTGGATGAAGTGTTCGATGATCGAGAAGGTCCCGATGTGAGAAGAAGGAAGAGAGGCAAGAGCTCAAGCTTGGGGATGCCCGAGGCACCCCAAGTAAATATTCATGGAGACTCAAGCGTCTAAGCTTGGGGATGCCCCGGCAAGCATCCCCTCTTTCTTCAACAAGTATCGGTATGTTTCCGGATTCGTTTCGTTCATGCGATATGTGCAATCTTGGAGCGTCTTTTGCATTTAGTTTTCATTTTTATTTTATGCACCATGCTGGTATGAGATAGTCCTTGGTTGATTTATAGAATGCTCTATGCACTTCACTTATATCTTTTGAGTATGGCTTTATAGAATGCTTCATGTGCTTCACTTATATCATTTGAAGTTTGGATTGCCTGTTTCTCTTCACTTAGACAACCGCCATTTGTAGAGTGCTCTTTTGCTTCACTTATATTTGTTAGAGCGTGGGCATATCTTTTGTAGAAAGAATTAAACTCTCTTGCTTCACTTATATCTATTTAGAGAGATGACAGGAACCGGTCATACACATGGTTAGTCATAAAATCCTACATAAAACTTGTAGATCACTGAATATGATATGTTTGATTCCTTGCAATAATTTTGCGATATAAAGATGGTGATATTAGAGTCATGCTAGTGGGTAGTTGTGGATTGTAGAAATACTTGTGTTGAGGTTTGTGATTCGCGTAGCATGCACGTATGGTGAACCGTTATGTAACGAAGTTGGAGCATGAGGTATTTATTGATTGTCTTCCTTATGAGTGACGGTCGGGGACAAGCGATGGTCTTTTCCTACCAATCTATCCCCCTAGGAGCATGCGCGTAGTACTTTGTTTCGATAGCTAATAGACTTTTGCAATAAGTATGTGAGTTGTTTATGACTAATGTTGAGTCCATGGATTATACGCACTCTCACCCTTCCACCATTGCTAGCCTCTCTAGTATCGCACAACTTTCGCCGGTACCATAAACCCACCATATACCTTCCTCAAAACAGCCACCATACCTACCTATCATGATATTTCCATAGCCATTCCGAGATATATTGCCATGCAACTTCCATCATCATCATATACATGACTCGAGCATTCATTGTCATATTGCTTTGCATGATCGTAAGATAGCTAGCATGATGTTTTCATGGCTTGTCCGTTTTTTGATGTCATTGCTATGCTAGATCATTGCACATCCTGGTACACCGCCGGAGGCATTCATATAGAGTCATATCTTTGTTCTAGTATCGAGTTGTAATATTGAGTTGTAAGTAAATAAAAGTGTGATGATCATCATTATTAGAGCATTGCCCCAGTGAGGAAAGGATGATGGAGACTATGATTCCCCCACAAGTCGGGATGAGACTCCGGGTGAACAAAAAAAAAAGAGAAAGGCCAAAAAAAGTGAAGGCCCAAAAAATGTAAAAAATAAAAAAATAATAAAAAAATGAGACAAAAAGAGAGAAGGGGCAATGTTACTATCCTTTTACCATACTTGTGCTTCAAAGTAGCACCATGTTCTTCATATAGAGAGTCTCTTGAGTTATCACTCATATACTAGTGGGAATTTTCATTATAGAACTTCGCTTGTATATTCCGATGATGGGCTTCCTCAAACGCCCGAGGTCTTCATGAGCAAGCAAGTTGGATGCACACCCACTTAGTTTCAGTTTGAGCTTTCATACACTTATAGCTCTAGTGCATCCATTGCATGGCAATCCCTACTCACTCACATTGATATCTATTGATGGGCATCTCCATAGCCCGTTGATATGCCTAGTTGATGTGAGACTATCTTCTCCTTTTGTCTCCTCCATAACCATCATTGTATTGCGTGAAAGTTGAAAAGGTTTGAGAACGTCAAAAGTATGAAACAATTGCTTGGCTTGTCATTGCGGTTGTGCATGATGTGAATATTTTGTGTGGTGAAGATGGAGCATAGCCAGTTTAACGCCCTCGATGCGGCTATATCTCCCACGTGTCGAAGCACGACTTAGAGGCATAACTGCATTGAAAGCAATGTCGCAAGTGAGGTAATCTTCACACAACCCATGTAATACATAAGGGAAACGATACATAGTTGGCTTACAATCGCCACTTCACACAATTACATGAATAAAGCATTACATCATCCAGATACAATCAAGGTCCGACTACGGAACCAAAATAAAAGAAGACTACCCCAAATGCTACACAGATCCCCGATCGTCCCGACTGGGCTCCACTACTGATCAACTAGAACGAAACAACACAAGGGACAAGATCTTCATCGAGCTCCTCCTGAGCTTGGTTGCGTCACCTGGTCGGTAACATCGGCACCTGCAAACTGGTTTTGGAAGTATCTGTGAGTCACGGGGGACTCAGCAATCTCGCACCCTCGCGATCAAGACTATTTAAGATTATAGGAAGGGTAAAAGGTATGAGGTGGAGCTGCAGGAAGCGACTAGCATATATGGTGGCTAACTTATTCGCAAAAGAGAGCGAGAAGAGAAGGCAAAAGCACGGTCGAACAACTATAATCAAGAAGTGATCCTAGAACGACCTACGTCAAGCATAACTCCAACACCGTGTTCACTTCCCGGACTCCGCCGGAAAGAGACCATCACGGTTACGCACGCGGTTGATGTATTTTAATTAAGGTCAACTTCAGGTTTTCTACAACCGGACATTAACAAATTCCCATCTGCCCATAACCGCGGGCACGGCTTTCGAAAGTTCATAACCCTGTAGGGGTGTCCCAACTTAGCCCATCACAAGATCTCACGGTCAACGAAGGATATTCCTTCTAGCGGGAAGACCCAATCAAACTCGGAATTCCTGTTACAAGGCATTTCGACAATGGTAAAACAAGACCAGCAAAGCCACCCAAATGTGCCGACAAATCCCGATAGGAGCTGCACAAATCTCTTTCTCAGGGCACACCGGATTGTCCAAGGTTCCGGTAGGCCAGCCCAGAGTTGCCCCTGGTGGTCACCGACAGCTGACAAGTTGGACCAACACTCAGAGGAGCACTGGCCCGGGGGTTTAATAAAGATGACCCTTGGGTAGGCCTACCGAAGGGAAAGAAAAAGGCTAGGTGGTGAATGGTAAAACCAATGTTGGGCATTGCTGGAGGAGTTTTATTCAAGGCGAACTGTCAAGGGGTTCCCATTATAACCCAACCGCGTGAGGAACGCAAAATCCGGGAACATAACACCGATATGACGGAAACTAGGGCGGCAAGAGTGGAACAAAACACCAGGCATAAGGCCGAGCTTTCCACCCTTTACCAAGTATATAGATGCATTAATTAAATAAGAGATATTGTGATATCCCAACAAAATAACCATGTTCCAACATGGAACAAGCTCCAATCTTCACCTGCAACTAACAACACTATAAGAGGGGGCTGAGCAAAGCGGTAACATAGCCAAACAATGGTTTGCTAGGACAAGGTGGGTTAGAGGCTTGGTTCAACAATATAGGAGGCATGATAAGCAAGTGGTAGGTATCGCAACATAGGCATAGCAAAAGAGCGAGCAACAAGCAAGCAAAGATAGAAGTGATTTCGAGGGTATGTTCATCTTGCCTGAAATCCCGCAAGGAAGAAGAACGAGTCCATGAAGAAGACAAACGGACGTAGTCGAACGGATCCTCACAAACGCGACGTTATCGGAACCAACCCGAAGAAGCAACACCAGAAAGAAGCACACAACATAGTAAACAACCAACACACGAACATGGTATGATATGCGGGATGCGGTATGTGATGCATATACATGATTTGAAAAGGAATGATTGAACCTGGCCTCAACTTGGGAATCCAGAGTGCCACTGGAAATGTGAGGTGATTTCTGTTGAAAGAGATATAAAGATCACCGGAATCGGATGCACGGTTTGGAAATGGCAAGCAAAAACAATATGGCACCGGTCTACAATAATCAGCAAGTGACCAACTAAATGCATCAAGATAAATATGCTACATCACTCAAACATGACAACAAAATACATGGAAGGGATCCACTCATGAAGCTTGACAAAAGATGAGCACTGAGCCATGGCTAGTTCATCCATTAACAGGTTCAAACAAGTATGGCAAAAGTGCAAATAATAACAGGTTTCAGACATAGTGAAATTAACACAAGTCACGAATTTATCATCAGGAAGCACACTTTGGAGCATGAAAACTACATGCTACAGGAATTTAACATGGCAAAGCAAGGCATGGCATGAAGCTACTCAAAGCAATTAACAAAAGTCCCTTAGTGACCTTGAGCCAAAATGGATCAGAAAATACAATTGCAAGCTTGTGAACTTGGCAAAAACATAAACAGATTCAGACTTAAAACTGGAGCATGCAAATCAGTTAACGAGTAGGCATGTTTACGAGCTCGATGCACTCACTACAAAACATGGCATGACAAACTAATCAAACACCCATCAAGAAGACATGGCATAGGAGCTATACATGGCAAGAACAACAACATAGCAAGCACGGATCAATAGCAACATCCTCGGCAAAATCGCTAATCATGTCAACGATCTGCCAGGAACATTTTATAGCAAAAGTAGAGCTCGATTGACTCAAGCTAGGTGCTCCATAAATGCAAACAAAGACATGGATGGATAGAGCACCACAATGTTAACAAAACATCCGTACTGATCATCCTCAAAAGAGGCACGGATCACTAGGAAACTACATGAACATATGGCATAACGACAAAAACAGAACAAGGACTTAGTGACATTCTAAGTCCCTGAAATCAGCATTACCGATTACGCTACTTTGCAAGCTTGTGCTATTCACCACAAATATCACAAAAATACATGGCAAGTACCCCTGTAAAGATGGCATGGCATATAAAAAAATACATGTAGAGCTCAGGATCATAGCATGCACACATTAATCATGGGAAAAATGACAAAATGCCATTTGCTGTAACAGATCTGACAAATTCTTCACATAGCCCTCTTCCAACAACATTCCGGGCATCAAGATGACCTCAAATAAAAATGATGCAATGAGATGAAATGATGTACTCGTCGAGACGAACATTTCGATATGCTACACGCATGAATCGGAGCAATGGATGATGAGTTATGATGTGATGAAAAATGCAAAAAAATAGGGTTAGAGGAGAAAAAGTCAACCGAGGAGGATGGATCCAGATCTGGATCAAGATCGCACGCTTCCCGAGGATGACCTTGAGCAGCCGGAAATGGTGTCACGATGGCCGGAGCGAGGGGGACTTGACACCAGTGAGGAAGATCGTCGAGGAGGCGGCTCCGGTGGCCGGAGGTGAGGGCCGACGAGGACGGGGCGAAGCCAGGCGGGGCCGGCGAGGTGGGTGGCGCGCTGGCGAGGTGGCGGCGCGGTGGCGCACGGCGGACGAAGTTCGGCGACGGGGCGGCGGAGTCGCGGTTGCCAGCGGGCGGGGCCGACCAGGCGCGGGCGCCGAGCGCCTCGGGCGGCGATGGGGAAGACAGGCGCGGGGCGGCGGCGATTCGGACCCCGCGGTCCGGATCTGGGCCGCGTGGGCCTGCGGCGGCGGAGGAGAGAGGAGGTCCGGCGGGAGGCGACGTGGCGCGTTTTGGTTGGCTGCGGAGGCGGGAGAGGGTGACGTTGCAGCCTCTGATTGGCCGGAGCGAGGTGGCCGGCGGCGGTGGACATGTCCGGTGCGGCACGGACATGTCCGGTGGCGCGAGGAGGAAGACGCTAGGGTTAGACCGCGCGGAAATTTCTGAGGAGAGCACAAATATATAGGTAGAGGGAGCTAGGAGAGTCCAAATGAGGTGTGGTTTTCGGCCACACGATGGTGATCGAACGACCGAGATGATGGAGGAGGTTTAGGTGGGTTTTGGGCCAAATTGGAAGGGTGTTGGGCTGCAACACTCACGAGGCCTTTTCGGTCCCTCGGTTATCCGTTGGAGTATCAAACGAAGTTCAAATGGCACGAAACTTGACAGGCGGTCTACCGGTAGTAAACCAAGGCCGCATGACAAGTCTCGGTCCAATCCGAAAATGTTTAACGCCCGCACACGAAAAGAGGCAGAAAGGGGCACCGGGTGACATAGGAGCGCCGGAATGCAAAACGGACAATGGGGAAAATGCTCGGATGCATGAGACGAACATGTATGCAAATGAAATGCACATGATGACATGATATGCAATGCATGACACACAAGCAATGACAACACAACAACAGCGAAGAACTAGAAGACACCTGGCACATCGGTCTCGGGGCGTTACAACACTCCACCACTACGAGAGGATCTCGTCCCGAGATCTAGAATGGCACCGGAGGGACAACGGAAAAGAAAGAGAAGAGGTAAAAACTAAGTTGCTTCTTTGACAAACGAGTGAAATCAAAGAACCTTGAAAAGGTTGAGCAAAATGAAAGAAAGAAAGCAACGGAGAAGAACAAAGTTGAAAGCACTCCATTAAGAAAGAGGAATAGAAAGAACCGATTCAGGTAGCACTCCGGTCGAAAAGAGATGGAAGACTTGATAAAATGAAAGAACTTGAGCAGCGGACACAACGCTCCACTTAAATAGATAAGCATGAAAAGAACATGATCTTTTCCAAAACGAACTGATGGGTGAAAAGAACAACATTGCGAAGCCTCCGGAACGAAAGAATAGAAGATAGATAATTGAAATAGGAGAATGGAGAATAAAATGCCAACTTCTGTCACGAAAGAGCTTGAAAAGGCATCCTTAGGAGAAGGGTCGAACGGAGTTGTTGGAACACCAACAACGAAAAGAATACGCTTGATATGGTCTTATAGAATACATCTCAAATTATGAGGTGACAACCTGCCACTCATGGGAAAAAAATTGGATTGGTATGAACAAGGAGACGAGAAAATATTTCACCAGGAGGATAAAGAAGAACTTGGGTCCTTTATAAGCACAATAGATAGCAACAATCCTTAGGGAAGGCTTTAGGTGAAATATAACCCAAGATAAATCCAATGAAGAAATTGATGGATTTAATATATCTCATTCTTGATAACTTGTGAATCATGAAATACGACAGAAAATTATCAAGAATGACATAACACCACCTCAAATGATACGGTAGAGAGAATTGCACTCCAGATTTGAAGATGAAGAATGCTTGAGCTCCTTAGAAAAGAATCTCAATGAACACTTGGAGAAGGGATATAAATCCTTGATGAACCATCATGTAGAACCTCCATGAAGAACTCCGGTAAACAAAGGAATGAAAATAAACAGAAATTGAAAACACAAGGTGAATCCTTGCAATGATTTAGATGGATCTCCGTGATAATTAGAGCTTGGAACTCCGGGAAAGAAAAGATGAAACAAATGAAACTAAGAATTTGATAAGCCTCCGGAATAAGGAATTAATCTCTTGGATGAAACAATAATAAGAATTAAATTATGCTTATCCTTCATTAATTAAATTGATGACAATGAACAGATTTGACATATTACTTATTCTCGTAGAAAAGATTAAGAGAGATATAACATAAACTTGGGACGGTCTTCAACGAACCCCCGGTATGAATTGAAACAACGAACGAATTAATATGATAACCATGGAAGTGAATCTTGAACGAACCACCGTAAGAATTGGAAATGAACGAAGTAAAGATAAAGAAACATCGGGAAGAATTATAAAAAGAATGAAGATGCTTGAGACAATCTAGATACATGAGAACAAAGGGATCATGACTGATTAGAGATCACTTGAATGATGCACCATTAAGATTGGAGAATGATAACTGAATTCTGAGAATGAATAAACCTGAAATGATGTACTCCGGAAAAAACAAACTAAGAAGACTCTTGAATTGCTCCGTATAGGTGAAAAGAATTCCCACAAACGAAAATAATTATGAGAGGATGGCAACAAGCTAGAATCACGAATCTTGAAGAGAATGGAGCAAGATTAAAGAGAAACTCTTCTTCGGTCTTCAAAATCCGAGAATGACGACGAGAAACACCACCATGAATTATTTAGACACTCTGGAATGAAGAATGGAAAGGTTGAGCCAACAATGAAAAGAATTTGAAATGCCTTGGAGAAACCATCTGACTGATGATAATTCATTCTTACGTCAACTTTAAAAAGAATTTATGATAGCTCCGGGAAAATTAGAAGAGTCAGGTAAGATCCTGGGAAAAGACCTGTGGGTTAGGGCTCACTCAAAAGAAACACCGTTGAAAAGGTCGCTTGGAAGATAGATTGCACCAGTTGAATTAAAAGGCTTGAATGAGAGAACATCCTCGAAAGATCTTGAACGAATGCAGAGTGGAAACACGAATCTCCGAGATATCTTGAGCACTCTGGAACAATAAATAGTCAGAAGTGGAATGATGATGAGGTGCACCGGCATGAGATGGTATTGAAACAAGGAAAGGATGTGATCACCATCGAAAGATTGCATTGAATGCACCGGGGAAGATAAAAGAACAAATAATTATAAACTTGAGGCTCCATTAGTATCTTCATGAGAACCACCGGGTAAGAACATGAAGGAGAAGAATGGAGAGGCTTCGCATGAATAAAAGGATACTTTATTAAGAAATCTGAATCGTTGAAGAAAAAGGGTGGGTGGGTGGGAAAACAAAGACAACTTGGAACGGATGAAACAAACACCATTGAGAAGAACTGATACCAGATCTTGCGGATGTTGAAAATGGACGGATCCGCTTGAAGAGAAGCACACCGGTTGAAAAGGATTGGCAAGACAATCTTGATGATAGAGAAGGATTGGTATTCACATCGGAGTATGAGAACACCATTTAGGAAAGGTATGGAATCAACACTTGACATTGAAGCAACTCGAATACCACAACTCAAAACAAAACAAAGGATTGGCTTGCAGAATAAGCCGGAACAAACATATGACAGAGATTTCGTCCAAAGTTTCCGTGGTGGGGCCTACACGGGCTCGATCGTACAACACCATCATGTACAAGGAAGTGCACATGACATACGAAGCGTCCCCGAGTCGGCATAGCCAATGACTCTTTAAGACACAACGAGACCACTATAAAACCAACCGTGGATAGGCCGACCACTAGACGTCGAACCCCAATTTCATATCATACATCTGTCAGAAAGATATCCTAAGAGCTACTTGAATTCCCACTTATAAACTCCCGAAATTTTCCGGTTATGCAATCGGGTGTTGGGGATACAGGGGAAGCATAATATCTCACCCAAATCTAGCAAATCCTACATCCAGCTGTATCCATCCTTCAACACATAACTAAGAAACCTTCGGAAATCATCTACCTCAACCTTCGAAAAGCATCTGTTATACAAGTTATGGCAATACTCCCGAACTCCCGCCCAGTACTAGGTGGCGTCGAGGTTATCTCACCAACAACTACATAAAAGAGATTTCCGATGTCGGCGAAACTAAACTCAGGTATTCCAGAATTGCAACAATAAAATTGTGATGACAACACCTCGGAGCTCAACTCCCCGGGACACTGCCACAACCCCTAAATGACAGGAGGCACCAAGAACAATGTTCTCGTCACAAAACCATCGGAATGATTCCAAGATACCCGCGTGATCCTAAAATTTTTTTAGTGAAAATTTGAGAAGAGAAGAGTCAAAACTCTACGCCAGGATGCCTTACCAGAGCGATGAAGGGACCGAGGAGTTAAAAGAAGTCCTAACTCTCCGATATATATAATTCCTAAATGACTCAAAACATTTTTCTAGACTCAACAACGCCAGCTATTCGATCAAGCAGGGGGCTCCTAAGGTCGGGGAAGGCTCTGATTATCAACTTGTAAGGCCCTTGATGCAGCTATATCTCCCACGTGTCGAAGCACGACTTAGAGTCATAACCACATTGAAAGCAATGTCGCAAGTGAGGTAATCTTCACACAACCCATGTAATACATAAGGGAAAAGATACATAGTTGGCTTACAATCGCCACTTCACACAATTACATGAATAAAGCATTACATCTTCCAAATACAATCAAAGTCCGACTACAGAACCAAAATAAAAGAAGACTACCCCAAATGCTACACAGATCCCCGATCGTCCCGACTGGGCTCCACTACTGTCAACTAGAACGAAACAACACAAGGGACAAGATCTTCATCGAGCTCCTCCTGAGCTTGGTGGCGTCACCTGCTCGGTAACATCGACACTTGCAAACTGGTTTTGGAAGTATCTGTGAGTCACGGGGACTCAGCAATCTCGCACCCTCGCGATCAAGACTATTTAAGCTTATAGGAAGGGTAAAAGGTATGAGGTGGAGCTGCAGCAAGCGACTAGCATATATGGTGGCTAACTTATTCGCAAAAGAGAGCGAGAAGAGAAGGCAAAAGCACGGTCGAACAACTATGATCAAGAAGTGATCCTAGAACGACCTACGCCAAGCATAACTCCAACACCGTGTTCACTTCCCGGACTCCGCCGGAAAGAGACCATCACGGTTACGCACGCGGTTGATGTATTTTAATTAAAGTCAACTTCAGGTTTTCTACAACCGGACATTAACAAATTCCCATCTGCCCATAACCGCGGGCACGGCTTTCGAAAGTTCATAACCCTGTAGGGGTGTCCCAACTTAGCCCATCACAAGCTCTCATGGTCAACGAAGGATATTCCTTCTAGCAGGAAGACCCGATCAGACTCGGAATCCCGGTTACAAGACATTTCGACAATGGTAAAACAAGACCAGTAAAGCCGCCCGAATGTGCCGACAAATCCCGATAGGAGCTGCACATATCTCTTTCTCAGGGCACACCGGATTGTCCAAGGTTCCGGTAGGCCAGCCCAGAGTTGCCCCTGGTGGTCACAGGCAGCTGACAGGTTGGACCAACACTCAGAGGAGCACTGGCCCGGGGGTTTAATAAAGATGACCCTTTGGCAGGCCTACCGAAGGGAAAGAAAAAGGCTAGGTGGCGAATGGTAAAACCAATGTTGGGCATTGCTGGAGGAGTTTTATTCAAGGCGAACTGTCAAGGGGTTCCCATTATAACCCAACCGCGTAAGGAACGCAAAATCCGGGAACATAACACAAATATGACGGAAACTAGGGCGGCAAGAGTGGAACAAAACACCAGGCATAAGGCCAAGCCTTCCACCCTTTACCAAGTATATAGATGCATTAATTAAATAAGATATATTGTGATATCCCAACAAAATAACCATGTGCCAACATGGAACAAGCTCCAATCTTCACCTGCAACTAACAACACTATAAGAGGGGGCTGAGCAAAGTGGTAACATAGCCAAACAACGGTTTGCTAGGACAAGGTGGGTTAGAGGCTTGGTTCAACAATATAGGAGGCATGATAAGCAAGTGGTAGGTATCGCAACATAGGCATAGCAAAAGAGTGAGCAACTAGCAAGCGAATATAGAAGTGATTTCGAGGGTATGGTCATCTTGCCTGAAATCCCGCAAGGAAGAAGAACGAGTCCATGAAGAAGAAAAACAGACATAGTCAAATGGATCCTCACAAACGTGACGTTATCGGAACCAACCCAAAGAAGCAACACCGGGAAGAAGCACACAACATAGTAAACAACCAACACACGAACATGGTATGATATGCGGGATGCGGTATGTGATGCATATGCATGATTTGGAAAGGAATGATTGAACCTGGCCTCAACATGGAAATCCAAGAGTTCCACTGGAAAGGTGAGGTGATTTCGGTTGAAATCGATATAAAGATCACGGGAATCGGATGCACCATTTGGAAATGGCAAGCAAAACAAATATGGCACCGGTCTGCGATAATCAGCAAGTGACCAACTAAATGCATCAAGATAAATATGCTACAGCACTCAAACATGACAACAAAATACAAGGCAGGGATCCACTCATGAAGCTTGACAAAAGATGAACACTGAGCTACGGCTAGTTCATCTATTAACAGGTTCAAATAAGCATGGCAAAAGTGCAAATAATAACAGGTTTCAGACTTGGTGAAATTAACACAAGTTAGGAATTTATCATCAGGAAGCACACTTTGGAGCATGAAAACTATATGCTACAAGAACTTAACATGGCAAAGCAAGGCATGGCATGAAGCTACTCAAAGCACTTAACAAAAGTCCCTTAGTGACCTTGAGCCAAAAGGGATCAGAAAATACAATTGCAAGCATGTGAACATGGCAAAAACATAAACAGATTCAGACTTAAAACTGGAGCATGCAAATCAGTTAACGAGTAGGCATGTTTACGAGCTCGATGCACTCACTAAAGAACATGGCATGACAAACTAATCATACACCCAACAAGAAGACATGTCATAGGAGCTAGACATGGCAAGAACAACAATATAGCATGCACGGATCAATAGCAACATCCTTGGCAAAATTGCTAATCATGTCAACGATCTGCCAGGAACATTTTATAGCAACAGTAGAGCTCGATTGACTCAGGTTAGGGTTCTCCATAAATGCAAACAAATACATGGACGGATAGAGCACCCCAATGTTAACAAAACATCCTTACTGATCATCCTCAAAAGAGGCACGGATCACTAGGAAACAACATGAACATATGGCATAAAGACAAAAACAGAACAAGGACTTACTGAAATTCTAAGTCCCTGAAATGAGCATTACCGATTACGCTACTTTGCAAGCTTGTGCTAGTCACCACAAATATCACAAAATTACATGGCAAGCACCCCTGTAAAGATGGCATGGCATATAACAAAACACCTGTAGAGCTCAGGATCATAGCATGCACACATTAATCATGGCAAAAATGACAAAATGCCATTTGCTGCAACAGATCTGACAAATTCTTCACATAGCCCTCTTCCAACAGCATTTCGGGCATCAAGATAAGCTCAAATGAAAATGATGCAATGAGATGAAATGTTGTACTCGTCGAGGCGAACATTTCGATATGCTACACGCACGAATCGGAGCAACGGATGATGAGTTATGATGTGATTGAAAATGCAAAAAAAATTAGGGTTAGAGGAGAAAAAGTCAACCGAGGAGGATGGATCCAGATCTGGATCTAGATCGCATGCTTCCCGAGGATGACCTTGAGCTCGCCGGAAATGGTGTCACGGTGGCCGGAGCGAGGGGGACTTGATGCCGGTGAGGAAGATCGTCGAGGAGGCGGCTCCGGTAGCCGGAAGTGAGGGCCGGCGAGGACAGGGCGAAGCCAGGCGGGGCCGACGAAGTGGGTGGCGCGCCGGCGAGGTGGCGGCGCGGTGGCGCATGGTGGGCGAAGTCTAGCGACGGGGCAGCGGAGTCGCGGTCGCCGGCGGGCGGGGCCGACCAGGCGCGGGCGCCGAGCGCCTCGGGCGGTGATGGGGAAGACAGGCGCGGGGCGGCGGCGGTTCGGGCCCCGCGGGCCAGATCTGGGCCGCGCGGGCCCGTGGCGGCGGAGGAGAGAGGAGGTCCGGCGGGAGACGATGTGCCGTGTTTTGGTTGGCTACGGAGGCGAGAGAGGGTGACATGGCAGCCTCCGATTGGCCGGAGCGAGGTGGCCGGCGGCGGTGGACATGTCCGGTGTGGCGCGGACATGTCCGGTGGCGCGAGGAGGAAGACGCTAGGGTTAGACTGCGCGGAAATTTCGGAGGAGAGCACAAATATATAGGTAGAGGGAGCTAGGAGAGTCCAAATGAGGTGCGGTTTTCGGCCACGCGATCGTGATCGAACGACCGAGATGATGGAGGAGGTTTAGGTGGGTTTTGGGCCAAATTGGAAGAGTGTTGGACTGCAATACTCACGAGGCCTTTTCGGTCCCTCGGTTAACCGTTGGAGTATCAAACGAAGTCCAAATGGCACGAAACTTGATAGACGGTTTACCGGTAGTAAACCAAGGCCGCATGACAAGTCTCGGTCCAATCCGAAAACGTTTAATGCCCGCACACGAAAAGAGGTAGAAAGGGGCACCGGGTGACATAGGAGCGCCGGAATGCAATGTTGGGGAACGTAGTAATTTCAAAAAAATTCCTACGCACACGCAAGATCATGGTGATGCATAGCAACGAGAGGGGGAGAGTGTGATCTACGTACCCTTGTAGATCGACAACGGAAGCGTTAACTTGGATGATGTAGTCGTATGTCTCCACGGCCCGACCGATCAAGCACCGAAACTACGGCACCTCCGAGTTCTAGCACATGTTCAGCTCGATGACGATCCCCGGACTCCGATCCAGCAAAGTGTCAGGGAAGAGTTCCGTCAGCACGACGGCATGGTGACGATCTTGATGTTCTACTGTCGCAGGGCTTCGCCTAAGCACCGCTACAATATTATCGAGAACTATGGTGGAAGGGGGCACCACACACGGCTAAGAATATGATCACGTGGATCAACTTGTGTGTCTAGGGGTGCCCCTTGCCTCCGTATATAAAGGATCCAAGGGGGGGGTGCGGCCGGCCCTAGTAGGAGGCGCGCAGGAGGAGTCCTACTCCTACCGGGAGTAGGACTCCCCTCCCTTTCCTTGTCCAAGTAGGAGAGGGGGAAGGAGAGAAGGAAAAAGGGGGGGCGCCGCCCCTCCCTCCTTGTTCAATTCGGACTAGGGGGAGAGGGGGCGCACGGCCTGCCCTGGCAGCCCCTCCTCTTCTCCACTTTAGGCCCATGAGTCCCATTAACCCCCCGGGGGGTTCCGGTAACCCCCCGGTGCTCCGGTTTTATCCGAAACTTCCCCGGGACACTTCCGCTGTCTGAATATAGCCGTCCAATATATCAATCTTTATGTATCGACCATTTCGAGACTCCTCGTTATGTCCGTGATCACATCCGGGACTCTGAACTAACTTCGGTACATCAAAACTCATAAACTCATAATATAACTGTCATCGAAACCTTAAGCGTGCGGACCCTACGGGTTCGAGAACAATGTAGACATGACCGAGACACGTCTCCAGTCAATAACCAATAGCGGAACCTGGATGCTCATATTGGCTCCTACATATTCTACGAAGATCTTTTATCGGTCAGACCGCATAACAACATACGTTGTTCCCTTTGTCATCGGTATGTTACTTGCCCGAGATTCGATCGTCGGTATCCCATACCTAGTTCAATCTCATTACCGGCAAGTCTCTTTACTCGTTCCGTAATACATCATCTCACAACTAACTCATTAGTTGCAACGCTTGCAAGGCTTATATGATGTGTATTACCGAGAGGGCCCAGAGATACCTCTCCGACAATCGGAGTGACAAATCCTAATCTCGAAATACGCCAACCCAACATGTACCTTTGGAGACACCTATAGAGCACCTTTATAATCACCCAGTTACGTTGTGACGTTTGGTAGCACACATAGTGTTCCTCTGGCAAACGGGATTTGCATAATCTCATAGTCATAGGAACATGTATAAGTCATGAAGAAAGCAATAGCAACATACTAAACGATCGGGTGCTAAGCTAATGGAATGGGTCATGTCAATCAGATCATTCACCTAATGATGTGATCCCGTTAATCAAATAACAACTCTTTGTCCATGGTTAGGAAACATAACCATCTTTGATTAACGAGCTAGTCAAGTAGAGGCATACTAGTGACACTCTGTTTGTCTATGTATTCACACATGTATTATGTTTCCGGTTAATACAATTCTAGCATGAATAATAAACATTTATCATGATATAAGGAAATAAATAATAACTTTATTATTGCCTCTAGGGCATATTTCCTTCAGTCTCCCACTTGCACTAGAGTCAATAATCTAGTTCACATCACCATGTGATTTAACACTAATAGTTCACATCTTTATGTGATTAGTTCACATCTTCATGTGACCAACACCCAAAGGGTTTACTAGATTTAGTAATCTAGTTCACATCGCTATGCAATTAACACCCAAAGAGTACTAAGGTGTGATCATGTTTTGCTTGTGAGAGAAGTTTAGTCAACGGGTCTGCCACATTCAGATCCGTATGTATTTTGCAAATTTCTATGTCAACAATGCTCTGCACAGAGCTACTCTAGCTAATTGCTCCCACTTTCAATATGTATCCAGATTGAGACTTAGAGTCATCTGGATTAGTGTCAAAACTTGCATCGACGTAACCCTTTACGACGAACCTTTTTGTCACCTCCATAATTGAGAAACATATCCTTATTCCACTAAGGATAATTTTGACCGCTGTCCAGTGATCTACTCCTAGATCACTATTGTACTACCTTGCCAAAATCAGTGTAGGGTATACAATAGATCTGGTACATAGCATGACATACTTTATAGAACCTATGGCTGAGGCATAGGGAATGACTTTCATTCTCTTTCTATCTTCTGTCATGGTCGGGTTTTGAGTTTTACTCAATTTCACACCTTGTAACACAGACAAGAACTCTTTCTTTGACTGTTCTATTTTGAACTACTTCAAAATCTTGTCAAGGTATGTACTCATTGAAAAAAACTTATCAAGCTTCTTGATCTATCTCTATAGATCTTGATGTTCAATATGTCAGCAGCTTCACCGAGGTCTTTCTTTGGAAAATTCCTTTCAAACACTCCTTTATGCTTTGCAGAATAATTCTACATTATTTCCGATCAACAATATGTCATTCACATATACTTATCAGAAATGTTGTAGTGCTCCCACTCACTTTCTTGTAAATACAGGCTTCATCGCAAGTCTGTATAAAACTATATGCTTTGATCAACTTATCAAAGTGTATATTCCAACTCCGAGTGGTTTGCACCAGTCCATAAATGGATCGCTGGAGCTTGCACACTTTGTTAGTTCCCTTTGGATCGACAAAACCTTCTGGTTGTATCATATACAACTCTTCTTCCAGAAATCCATTCAGGAATGCAGTTTTGACATCCATCTGCCAAATTTCATAATCATAAAATGCGGCAATTGCTAACATGATTCAGACAGACTTAAGCATCGCTGCGGGTGAGAACGTCTCATCGTAGTCAATCCCTTGAACTTGCCGAAAACCTTTTGCGACAAGTCGAGCTTTGTAGACAGTAATATTACCGTCAGCGTCAGTCTTCTTCTTGAAGATCCATTTATTCTCAATTGCTTGCCGATCATCGGGCAAGTCAACCAAAGTCCATACTTTGTTCTCATACATGGATCCCATCTCATATTTCATGGCTTCAAGCCATTTTGCGGAATCTGGGCTCACCACCGCTTCTTCATAGTTCGTAGGTTCATCATGACCTAGTAGCATGACTCCCAGAACAGGATTACCATACCACTCTGGCGCGGATCTCACTCTGGTTTACCTACGAGATTCGGTAGTAACTTGATCTGAAGTTACATGATCATCATCATTAGCTTCCTCACTAATTGGTGTAGTAGTCCCAGGAACAGATTTCTATGATGAACTACTTTCCAATAAGGGAGAAGGTACAATTACCTTATCAAGTTCTACTTTCTTCCCACTCACTTCTTTCGAGAGAACCTCCTTCTCTAAAAAGGATCCATTCTTAGCAATGAATGTCTTGCCTTTGGATCTGTGATAGAAGGTGTACCCAACAGTAACTTTTTGGGTATCCTATGAAGACACACTTTTCCAATTTTGGTTTGAGCCTATCAGGATAAAACTTTTTCACATAAACATTGCAACCCCAAACTTTAAGAAACGACAACTTTGGTTTCTTGCCAAACCACAGTTCATACGGTGTCGTCTCAACAGATTTAGATGGTGCCCTTTTAACATGAATGCAACTGTCTCTAATGCATAACCCCAAAACGATAGTGGTAGATCGGTAAGAGACATCATAGATTGCACTATATCCAATAAAGTACGGTTATGATGTTCGGACACACCATTATGCTGTGGTGTTCCATGTGGCATGAGTTTGTGAAACTATTCCACATTGTTTTAATTGAAGACCAAACTCGTAACTCAAATATTTGTCTCCGCGATCAGATCGTAGAAACTTTATTTTCTTGTCACGATGATTTTCCACTTCACTCTGAAATTCTTTGAACTTTTCAAATGTTTCAGACTTATGTTTCATCAAGTAGATATACCCATATCTGCTCAAATCATCTGTGAAGTTCAGAAAATAACGATACTTGCCGTGAGCCTTAACACTCATCGGACCGCATACATCAGTATGTATTATTTCCAATAAGTCAGTTGCTCGCTCCGGAGAACAGAGTCTTAGTCTTCTTGCCCATTAGGCATGGTTCGCAAGCATCAAGTGATTCATAATCAAGTGATTCCAAAATCCCATCAGCATGGAGTTTCTTCATGCGCTTTACACCAATATGACCTAAACGGCAGTGCTACAAATAAGTTGCACTATCATTATTAACTTTGCATCTTTTTGGTTTCAATATTATGATTATGTGTATCACTACGATCGAGATCCAACGAACTATTTTCATTGGGTGTGTAACCATATAAGGTTTTATTCATGTAAACAGAACAACAATTTGTTCTCTTACTTAAATGAATAACCGTATTACAATAAACATGATCAAATCATATTCATGCTTAACGCAAACACCAAATAACACTTATTCAGGTTCAACACTAATCTCGAAAGTATAGGGAGTGTGCGATGATGATTATATCAATCTTGGAACCACTTCCAACACACATCGTCACTTCACACTTAACTAGTCTCTGTTTATTCTGCAACTCCCGTTTCGAGTTACTAATCTTAGCAACTGAACTAGTATCAAATACTGAGGGGTTGCTATAAACACTAGTAAAGTACACATCAATAACATGTATATCAAATATACTTATGTTCACTTTGCCATCCTTCTTATCTGCCAATCACTTGGGGTAGTTCCGCTTCCAGTGACCAGTCCCTTTGCAGTAGAAACACTTAGTCTCAGGCTTAGGACCAGACTTGGGCTTCTTCACTTGAGCAGCAACTTGCTTGCTGTTCTTCTTGAAGTTCCCCTTCTTTTCTCTGCCCTTTTCTTGAAACTAGTGGTCTTGTCTACCATCAACACTTGATGTTTTTCTCGATTTCTACCTTCGTCAATTTCCGCATTACGAAGAGCTTGGGAATCGTTTCAGTTATCCCTTGCATATCATAGTTCGTCACGAAGTTCTACTAACTTGGTGATGGTGACTAGAGAATTCTGTCAATCACTATCTTATCTGGAAGATTAACTCCCACTTGATTCAAGCGATTGTAGTACTCAGACAATCTGGGCACATGCTCACTAGTTGAGCGATTCTCCTCCATCTTTTAGCTATGGAACTTGTTGGAGACTTCATATCTCTCAACTTGGGTATTTGCTTGAAATATTAACTTCAACTCCTGGAACATCTCATATGCTCCATGACGTTCAAAACGTCTTTGAAGTCCCGATTCTAAGCCATTAAGCATGGTGCACTAAACTATCAAGTAGTCATCATATTGAGCTAGCCAAACGTTCATAACGTCTGCATCTGCTCCTGCAATAGGCCCGTCACCTAGCGGTGCATCAAGGACATAATTCTTCTGTGCAGCAATGAGGATAAACCTCAGATCACGAATCCAATCCGCATCATTGCTACTAACATCTTTTAACACAATTTTCTCTAGGAACATATCAAAATAAACACAGGGACGCAACAACGTGAGCTATTGATCTACAACATAATTTGCAAAATACTACCAGGACTAAGTTCATGATAAATTTAAGTTCAATTAATCATATTACTTAAGAACTCCCACTTAGATAGACATCCCTCTAATCCTCTAAGTGATTACGTGATCCAAATCAACTAAACCATGTCCGATCATCACGTGAGATGGAGTACTTTCATTGGTGAACATCACTATGTTGATCATATCTACTATATGATTCACGCTCGACCTTTCGGTCTCCGTGTTCCGAGGCCATATCTGTATATGCTTGGCTCGTCAAGTATAACCTGAGTATTCCGCGTGTGCAACTGTTTTGCACCCGTTGTATTTGAACGTAGAGCCTATCACACCCGATCATCACGTGGTGTCTCAGCACGAAGAACTTTCGCAACGGTGCATACTCAGGGAGAACACTTCTTGATAATTAGTGAGAGATCATCTTATAGTGCTACCGTCAATCTAAGCAAGATAAGATGCATAAAAGATCAACATCACATGCAATCAATATAAGTGATATGATATGGCCATCATCATCTTGTGCTTGTGTTCTCCATCTTCGAAGCACCGTCGTGATCACCATCGTCATCAGCGTGACACCTTGATCTCCATCGTAGCATCATTGTCGTCTCGCCAATCTTATGCTTCCACGACTATCGCTACCGCTTAGTGATAAAGTAAAGCATTACTGCGCGATTGCATGGCATACAATAAAGCGACAACCATATGGCTCCTGCCAGTTGCCGATAACTCGTTACAAAACATGATCATCTCATACAATAAAATTTAGCATCATGTCTTGACCATATCACATCACAACATGCCCTGCAAAAACAAGTTAGACGTCCTCTACTTTGTTGTTGCAAGTTTTACTTGGCTGCTACGGGCTTAAGCAAGAACCAATCTTACCTACGCATCAAAACCACAATGATAGTTTGTCAAGTTGGTGTTGTTTTAACCTTCGCAAGGACCGGGCGTAGCCACACTCGGTTCAACTAAAGTTGGAGAAACCATCACCCGCTAGCCACCTTTGTGCAAAGCACATCGGGAGAACCGGTCTCGCGTAAGCGTACGCGTAATGTCGGTCCAGGCCGCTTCGTCCAACAATACCGCCGAACCAAAGTATGACATGCTGGTAAGCAGTATGACTTATATCACCCACAACTCACTTGTCTTCTACTCGTGCATATAACATCAACACATAAAACCTAGGCTCGGATGCCACTGTTGGGAAACGTAGTAATTTCAAAAAAATTCCTACGCACACGCAAGATCATGGTGATGCATAGCAACGAGAGGGGGAGAGTGTGATCTACGTACCCTTGTAGATCGACAACGGAAGCGTTAACTTGGATGATGTAGTCGTACGTCTCCACGGCCCGACCGATCAAGCACCGAAACTACGGCACCTCCGAGTTCTAGCACACGTTCAGCTCGATGACGATCCCCGGACTCAGATCCAGCAAAGTGTCGGGGAAGAGTTCCGTCAGCACGACGGCGTGGTGACGATCTTGATGTTCTACTGTCGCAGGGCTTCGCCTAAGCACCGCTACAATATTATCGAGGACTATGGTGGAAGGGGGCACCGCACACGGCTAAGAATATGATCACGTGGATCAACTTGTGTGTCTAGGGGTGCCCCTTGCCTCCGTATATAAAGGATCCAAGGGGGGGTGCGGCCGGCCCTAGTAGGAGGCGCGCAGGAGGAGTCCTACTCCTACCGGGAGTAGGACTCCCCTCCCTTTCCTTGTCCAAGTAGGAGAGGGGGAAGGAGAGAAGGAAAAAGGGGGGCGCCGCCCCTCCCTCCTTGTCCAATTCGGACTAGGGGGAGAGGGGGCGCACGGCCTGCCCTGGAAGCCCCTCCTCTTCTCCACTTTAGGCCCATGAGGCCCATTAACCCCCCGGGGGGTTCCGGTAACCCCCCGGTGCTCCGGTTTTACCCGAAACTTCCCCAGAACACTTCCGGTGTCTGAATATAGCCGTCCAATATATCAATCTTTATGTATCGACCATTTCGAGACTCCTCGTTATGTTCGTGATCACATCTGGGACTCTGAGCTAACTTCGGTACATCAAAACTCATAAACTCATAATATAACTATCATCGAAACCTTAAGCGTGCGGACCCTACGGGTTCGAGAACAATGTAGACATGACCGAGACACGTCTCCGGTCAATAACCAATAGCGGAACCTGGATGCTCATATTGGCTCCTACATATTCTACGAAGATCTTTTATCGGTCAGACCGCATAACAACATACGTTGTTCCTTTTGTCATCGGTATGTTACTTGCCCGAGATTCGATCGTCGGTATCCCATACCTAGTTCAATCTCATTACCGGCAAGTCTCTTTACTCGTTCCGTAATACATCATCTCACAACTAACTCATTAGTTGCAATGCTTGCAAGGCTTATGTGATGTGTATTACCGAGAGGGCCAGAGATACCTCTCCGACAATCAGAGTGACAAATCCTAATCTCGAAATACGCCAACCCAACATGTACCTTTGAAAAGGCATCCTTAGGAGAAGGGTCGAACGGAGTTGTTGGAACACCAACAACGAAAAGAATACGCTTGATATGGTCTTATGGAATACATCTCAAATTATGAGGTGACAACCTGCCACTCACGGGAAAAAAAATGGATTGGTATGAAGAAGGAGACGAGAAAATATTTCACCGGGAGGATAAAGAAGAACTTGGGTCCTTTATAAGCACCATAGATAGCAACAATCCTTAGGGAAGGACTTAGGTGAAATATAACCCAAGATAAATCCAATGAAGAAATTGATGGATTTAAAATATCTCATTCTTGATAACTTGTGAATCATGAAATACGATAGAAAATTATCAAGAATGACATAACACCACCTCAAATGATACGGTAGAGAGAATTGCACTCCGGATTTGAAGATGAAGAATGCTTGAGCTCCTTAGAAAAGAATCTCAATGAACACTTGGAGAAGGGATATAAATCCTTGATGAACCATCATGTAGAACCTCCATGAAGAACTCCGGTAAACAAAGGAATGAAAAGAAAGAGAAATTGAAAACACAAGGTGAATCCTTGCAATGACTTAGATGGATCTTCGTGATAATTAGAGCTTGGAACTCCGGGAAAGAAAAGATGAAACAAATAAAACTGAGAATTTGATAAGCCTCTAGAATAAGGAATTAATATCTTGGATGAAACAATAATAAGAATTACATTATGCTTATCCTTCATCAATTAAATTGATGACAATGAACGGATTTGACATATTACTTATTCTCGTAGAAAAGATTAAGAGATATATAACATAAACTTGGGACGGTCTTCAACGAACCCCCGGTATGAATTGAAACAACGAAAGAATTAATATGATAACCATGGAAGTGAATCTTGAATGAACCACCGTAAGAATTGGAAATGAACGAAGTAAAGATAAAGAAACACCGGGAGGAATTACGAAAAGAATGAAGATGCTTGAGACAATCTAGATACATGAGAACGAAGGGATCATGACTGATTAGAGATCACTTGAATGATGCACCATTAAGATTGGATAATGATAACTGAATTCTGAGAATGAATAAACCTGAAATGATGTACTCCGGAAAAAACAAACTGAGAAGACTCTTGAATTGCTCCGGATAGGTGAAAAGAATTCCCACAATCGAAAATAATTATGAGAGGATGGCAACAAGCTAGAATCACGAATCTTGAAGAGAATGGAGCAAGATTAAAAATAAAATCTTCTTCGGTCTTCAAAATCCAAGAATGGCGACGAGAAACACCACCATGAATTATTTAGACACTTTGGAATGAAGAATTTAAAGGTTGAGCCAACGATGAAAAGAATTTGAAAGATCTTGACGAAACCATCTGACTGATGATAATTCATTCTTACATCTACTTTAAAAAGAATTTAGGATAGCTCTGGGAAAATTAGAAGAGTCAGGTAAGATTCTGGGAAAAGACCTGTGGGTTAGAGCCCACTCGAAAGAAACACCGTTGAAAAGGTCGCTTGGAAGATAGATTGCACCAGTTGAATTAAAAGGCTTGAATGAGAGAACATCCTCGAAAGATCTTGAACGAATGCAGAGTGGAAACACGAATCTCCGAGATATCTTGAGCACTCCGGAACAATAAATAGTGAGAAGTGGAATGATGATGAGGTGCACCGGCATGAGAAGGTATTGAAACGAGGAAATGATGTGATCACCATCGAAAGATTGCATTGAACGCACTGGGGAAGATAAAAGAACAAATAATTATAAACTTGAGGCTCCGTTAGTATCTTCATGAGAAAAACCGGGTAAGAACATGAAGGAGAAGAATGGAGAGGCTTCGCATGAATAAAAGGATACTTGATTAAGAAATCTGAATCGTTGAAGAAAAAGGGTGGGTGGGTGGGAAAACAAAGACAACTTGGAACGGATGAAACAAACACCGTTGAGAAGAACTGATACCAGATCTTGCGGATGTTGAAAATGGACGGATCCGCTTGAAGAGAAGCACACCGGTTGAAAAGGATTGGCAAGACAATCTCGATGATCGAGAAGGATTGGTATTCACATCGGAGTATGAGAACGCCATTTAGGAAAGGTATGGAATCAACACTTGACATTGAAGCAACTCGAATACCACAACTCAAAAAAAAACAAAGGATTGGCTTGCAGAATAAGCCGGAACAAACATATGACAGAGATTTCGTCCGAAGTTTTCGTGGTGGGGCCTACACGGGCTCGATCGTACAACACCATCATGTACAAGGCAGTGCACATGACATACGAAGCGTCCCCGAGTCAGCATAGCCAAGGACTCTTTAAGACACAACGAGACCACTGTAAAACCAACCGTGGATAGGCGGACCACTAGACGTCAAACCCCAATTTCATATCATACATCTGTCGGAAAGATATCCTAAGAGCTACTTGAATTCCCACTTATAAACTCCCGAAATTTTCCGGTTATGCAATCAGGTGTTGGGGATACAGGGGAAGCATAATATCTCACCCAATTCTAGCAAATCCTACATCCAGCTGTATCCATCCTTCAACACATAACTAAGAAACCTTCGGAAATCATCTACCTCAACCTTCGAAAAGCAGCCGTTATACAAGTTATGGCAATACTACCGAACTCCCGCCCTAGTACTGGGTGGCGTCGAGGTTATCTCACCAACAACTGCATAAAAGAGATTTCCGATTTCGGCAAAACTAAACTCAGGTATTCCAGAATTGCAACGATAAAATTGTGACGACAACACCTGGGAGCTCAACTCCCCAGCACTGCCACAACCCCTAAATGACAGGAGGCACCAAGAACAATGTTCTCGTCACAAAACCATCGGAACGATTCCAAGATATCCGCGTGATCCTAAAAATTTTTTGGTGAAAATTTGAGAAGAGAAGAGTCAAAACCCTACATCAGGATGCCTTACCAGAGCGATGAAGGGACTGAGAAGTAAAAAGAAGTCCTAACTCTCCGATATATATAATTCCTAAATGACTCAAAACATTTTTCTAGACTCAACAACGCCAGCTATTCGATCAAGCAGGGGGCTCCTAAGGTCGGGGAAGGCTCTGATTACCAACTTGTAACGCCCTCGATGCAGCTATATCTCCCACGTGTCGAAGCACGACTTAGAGGCATAACCGCATTGAAAGCAATGTCGCAAGTCAGGTAATCTTCACACAACCCATGTAATACATAAGGGAAAAGATACATAGTTGGCTTACAATCGCCACTTCACACAATTACATGAATAAAGCATTACATCATCCAAATACAATCAAGGTCCGACTACGGAATGTAACATCCCAAATTTTCAATTTGGAATGTTATACATTAGATCATCATGCATGTCATATTTTTCTTGCATTTTGCCCGATCCTAGAAATTTCACGCAACTCAAGGACCCTCGGAGAGAGTTGGAGATTTCGTTATTTTCATATTTGAGTTTTCTCAAAATTTTGAAAAGAGGATCATTTGATTTATTTTATTTCATCTTCAATTATTTTTAGAATATCACAATAAGAGAGAGGGAATAATATGACTTTCCCAAATTTAGGAAAAATGAAGATTTAATGAATAAATCAAATTTTGGTTTTGCCGGAGTTTGTTTGCTTTTTATTTGGATAGGGAAAAATGCGCGTTTTCAAAAATTGCATTTTAGGTCCGTAGTAAAGTTCATTTTGTTCGGCTCCTTTTTAGGAGTCGGGGAAAATTTACTTTAGAATTTTTGGAGTTCGTTTAGATTTTCTTTTCTTTGTTTTTCTGCGCACGTAACCGATTTAAAAAAAAAGAGCCAGGCCAGCCGGGCCAAAGGCCCAGCCAGCCGGCCGCCTCCCCAGCCGCGCGCGCGCCAGTTGCCAGGCGCGCAGGCAGCCGCCGCCTCGCCTCTAGGCCGAGTCCTAGAAGGACTCTAGGCCGTAGCCCCCCCTCTTTCCTTTGTTTCGTTTTCCTTTTCCTACTCTATTTCTTGTCCCCTACCCCAAGAAACCCCCTCCCCTCACCTATATAAATACCCCCACACCCCCCCTCCAAACATCAAATCAA
>NC_041390.1:400624185-400631306 GCF_002162155.2 Triticum dicoccoides | reverse complement strand
CCCCAAGCCGCGCCCCACCCCGCGCCCCTCACCACCACCGCCGCCGCCCCGCGCCCAACGCCGCCGCCCTTGTGCATCGCCGCCGCCGCCCAACGCCGCCGTTCGCCGGAGCCCCTCGCCGAAACCTCGCCGAGGTAGCCGCGCCGCGTCTCTCCTTTTCCCTCGGTTCGGTTTTTCTTATAAACCGCTCCGATTCTTTTCTTCTCTTCCGATTCGTTTTCTTTTCAGTTCTTTTCTAAACCGTTCCGGTTTCTAGATCGGTTTTTTCGTTTCGGTCTTTTTCTCCTAAAACCCTAGATCTGTTTTCGTTCTTCTTTCGGACTGTTTGTCTCAACGAACGCGATCACCGATTATTCCCCGGTTAACGATGCCCGTTCGTTTAACCGTTCGTCTCTTTCTTTTCGTCGGATTTATTCCGCGATCGCGATCTCAGATCCGATCTTCGTTCTAGTCTTTCTTCTCGCTCGTTTATCGGAATCAGGTGATTCAAGCGCCTGGAGTTTCGTTTCGAAACCGCCGTTCCGTCTAATCAACTTGAACAAGCTTTTGCTATAGTAAAATTTGACCTAGTTTCAACTTGCTAGAACCGAGTTGTTTTCTTCCGCCTTTTGTTTTCCGTTTCTTTGTTCGGTTCGTTCTTTCTTTGCAACCGGAGTTCTTAAGTTGAATTTCTGGTTCGTTCTCTTGTTCGAGTTTTACCTGTGCATTAGATGAGTTCTTATTGTATGCTTGTTGTTGTCTACGATAGATCACCCGGATTGCGCCGCTTGTTACTTCGAAACCCTAGGTCTCGCGGATCATCAGCAAGGCAAGTAACACTTTGATCATACCTTTTCTACAACCCAGTTTTATTGCATTAGATAAATCCTCACACATTGCATGATTAGGATCTAATTAAACTATGGGATGGGAAGTAGATGAGGTAGTACCTATCACCTGTATTATTATGAAACCTTTGGGAGTTACTTCTACGTTTGCTTATTATGCCATGCTATGCTAGTAGACGTGGATTGGGTGAGTGATATCCATGACAGATGTGAGTATTGTTAATTTTAATGGTTTATCTAAGGTGGCAACTTAAACACACATCTAGGTGGATTGAGGCACCTGATGTCTATCAGGACTTGCCAGTTTTTTTGGACCGCCACCCAGGCTCAAAGGGATCATAAGATCTTTCATGCTAGAAACTTCCGTGTGCAGCCACATGCTACTATGGGCTCTGGCATAGTTTACTAAGTTGTGCGAACTCTTACGGGGTGGACTAGCAGATGTAGGGGTTGTAGGTGGTACGGTCTACCCCACATGTAAGGTGCTAGCACTTCTGAAAGACTATGTCTCGGTCATCCGTCTTCTCAAACACCATGTAGTGCGAGAAACCAAACGGAGGCGATCGAGTCATGTGGGGAAAAGTGCGCAAACCTCTGCAAAGTGTACAAACTAATCATGATTAGCCGTGTCCCCGGTTATGGACAACTTGAGTATCTAGTACTTGAATATCATGTGAATCTCATCATGTTACTTCTAATTAATGTTGCTGGGTTTTAATTATTTTAATTGGGATTGAGAATGCTGTCAACCATTCACAATGTTTCACAACCACCATGATAGTTAAATAAATTTATTCCTTTGCAGCAGGGAAAAATTGGCTTTACGCAAAACTATAACCATAGAGCTTTCCATCAGCCATATATGCATATAGTATAGCTGTTTCATTCCATTACTCTCTATGTGTTACATTGCCAGCATATTCCATGTGCTGACCCGTTTTCGGGCTGCAACTTCTCATGTTGCAGACTTTTCAGACGACGAGTAAGATGCTTTTAGGTCGTGGCCCTATACTCAGTGATGCCGTTGGAGTTGATGGACCCATTTATCTTCCAAGTCTTCCGCTGTTATCGACACTAGATGGCCTTAAGCCATGTTTATTGTAATAAGTCCTCTTTGAGACAACGATGTAATAAGTGTGTGATTGCCACTCTGCTATAAATCCTTTGATGTACTGTGTGGTGTCAGCATTACTGATCCAGGGATGACACCTGAGCACAGAGCACTTGATCCATTCGGGTCGGGTCGCTACAGAGATGGTATCAGAGCACACGCTGACTGTAGGACACGACCACTAAGTTAAAGCCATAGATCACCATTCTCTTCTCATTTTCTAAACTCCTCATCTTTTCTACTCTTTTAGGATGACGAACGCGAAGATTAAGTACGCCCAACCAGATGAAGGCACACCATTTGGATTTCACCTGAAGGAAGTCACCAAGTACCTGAACATTGGAATACCAAGCTTCACGAGAACCTTCAACGCCACTCTGCCTGAAGAGGAGCGCTGGAAGATTCAAGCTCATGTTCCGGGAAGAACATTCGCGGCAATCACGAAGCCCATAGATAGTGTTTTCAGTGCACCAACCTGGAGTCTGGGAAAGAGCATGGCAGCTCATATCACCATAGGACGCTTTGGAGAAGTTTACCAAGAAGACCTCAAGGACACTATCTACCAGATTTGCGGACGCCGAGATGAACAATGGGAGTTAGTCAGCACCAAGAAGGATAGATCCATTGCATCTTTCATCCAGGAGTTAAACCAGCACATTCGACGCCACGAGAACCAGATGTGCAATGATATGATAGAGTTGAAGAATGCAAAGACAAGGATCATCGAGCTAGAAGGAGAACTGAAGTCTACACGCAAGGACTACATGGACGAGATTGTAGCTCTAGCTAGGCACAATGGCGATCTTAAGCAGGAGATTGAAGAACTCAAGAAGAAGTTAGCATCCCAGGAGGAAGACGAGTACGTCGCATGTCCGGACAACTACATCATCATCGACGACACCGATTCGGATCCAAGTGAACCCGACTTTGAAGACGAAGCTGGAGCAGATAATATGGAGTCTTTCACCGGTTCAAATTTCTAGATGACCACCAGATAGTAGTAGTATTCCCCCATGTAAACACAATAGTTCGAGCACTTTTGCGATAGTTAGACCGATTGTAAGCCCTTGTTTGATTGAATGAAGTGATTTTGTGTGCATTTGCTCATGTGCATTGGGGTAGTGTTTTCCCTTTAGACCTCACTCTATTCTTATATCTCATCTTTTCTAAACGCCTATGCTAGTAAGCTCGCCAGGAGCAGAGTACATGGCCAGACAAGGATGTTTCCAAGTGCCATTAAGTATAGGAAGGCATGTTTTCCCAACGGATTTAATTATTCTGGAGTCCCAAGGTCTGGATGTGATTCTTGGTATGGATTGGCTGTCGATGTATGGAGGAAACATCGATTGCGCCAGTAAGACAATTTTGCTTACCACCCCAGAAGGGAGAAGGATCAAGTATGTATCCCGGCATGTGCCAAACAGGACATAAGTAAACTGCCTAACAGGAGTTGTGCAAGAGGAAGTACCAGTGGTGAAGGATTTTCCTGATGTATTTCCTGAGGAATTGCCAGGCATGCCACCGGATAGAGACATTGAGTTTTTGATTGAGTTATTGCCAGGTACAGGCCCAATATCGAAGCGACCGTACCGGATGCCAGCAAAGGATTTGGTGGAAATTAAGACTCAGATTAAAGAGTTATTGGATAAAGGTTACATTCGCCCAAGTTCTTCACCTTGGGGATCACCCGTACTTCTAGTGGAAAAGAAGGATGGATCATTAAGGATGGTTGTAGATTATCGGGGATTGAATGAAGTAACCATCAAAAATAAGTACCCACTGCCAATGATCAACGATCTGTTTGATCGATTGCAAGGAGCTAAAGTGTTTTCCAAGATCGATTTGCGATCAAGGTACCATCAATTGAAGATTCGAGAGCAGGACATACCTAAGACATCGTTCACCACTAGATATGGACTGTATGAGTATACTGTTATGTCATTTGGATTGACTAACGCACCTGCCTATTTTATGAACCTGGTGAATAAAGTGTTTATGGAGTTTTTGGATAAGTTCGTCGTAGTGTTCATTGATGACATCCTAGTTTATTCAAAGAACGAAGAGGAGCATAAGGAACATTTGCGTTTGGTTTTGGAGAAACTAAGGGAACATCAGTTATACGCCAAATTCAGCAAATGTGAGTTTTGGTTGAAGGAAGTTGGATTCCTCGGACACGTTATATCCGGAGAAGGTATAGCAGTTGACCCCACCAAGGTTGAGACCATAACAGAATGGGAAGCACCAACAACAGTTGGAGAGATCCGGAGTTTTCTTGGACTTGCAGGATACTACCGGAGGTTTATTGAGAATTTCTCAAAGATTGCGAAGCCTATGACAGAGTTGTTGAAGAAGGATACTAAGTTCAAATGGACTGAGGAGTGTGAGGCTAGTTTCCAGGAGTTGAAGAAACGTTTGGTTACCTCGCCAGCATTGATTTTGCCAGATCAGACCAAGGATTATGAGGTGTATTGCGACGCTTCACGTCGAGGACTTGGAGCAGTGCTTATGCAAGAAGGTAGAGTTGTTTCGTATGCTTCATGACAACTGAAGCCTCATGAGTTGAATTATGCCACGCATGATTTGGAGTTAGCAGCCGTAGTGCATGCATTGAAAACGTGGAGACATTTCCTCATTGGAAATCATTGTGAGGTGTACACGGATCACAAGAGTTTGAAGTACATTTTCACGCAGAAGGAGTTGAACCTCAGACAAAGGAGATGGTTGGAGCTCATCAAGGATTATGACATGAGATTGCATTACCATCCCGGAAAAGCTAATGTAGTAGCTGACGCATTGAGCCGTAAGAGCCATGTCAACACCCTAGTGACGGGGAAAATACCCAAGGAGTTAGCAGAAAACCTTCGTGAGCTATGTTTGGAAATAGTTCTGAGAGGCTATGTAGCAGCATTGGAGATTCAGTCAACATTGATGGATAAAATCAAAGAAGCTCAAAAATCTGACAAGGAGATTGCTTCTATAAAAGAGAAATTGAGCGAAGGAAAAGCAAAGGGATTTCGTGAGGATGAGCACGATACCCTATGGTTTGAGGACCGTGTTTATGTGCCAGATGACCCGGAGATCAGGAAGTTGATTTTGCAAGAGGCACATGATTCACCGTATTCGATTCACCCAGGGAATACCAAGATGTATTTGGATTTGAAGGAAACATTCTGGTGGACCGGAATGAAGAAGGATATTGCAGCATATGTAGCAGTTTGTGACGTATGTCAGAGAGTAAAGGCAGAGCATCAGAAGCCAGCAGGATTGTTACAACCATTGTCGATACCCGAATGGAAGTGGGATAAGATAGGCATGGATTTTATCACAGGACTACCCAGGACGAAAGCAGGCTACGATTCGATATGGGTAGTAGTTGATCGTTTGACAAAGGTAGCACATTTTATCCCAGTTAAGACCACTTACACCAGTGCTAAGTTGGCAAAGATATACATGACAAGAATCGTATGTTTGCATGGAGTTCCGAGGAGCATCATATCAGATAGAGGACACCAGTTTACCTCAAAGTTTTGGAAGCAGTTGCATGAGACTTTAGGTACTAGGCTAGAGTTCAGCACAACTTTTCATCCGCAGACGGATGGACAGACCGAGAGAGTCAATCAGATTTTGGAGGATATGCTAAGAGCTTGTGCACTAGATTATGGATCTAGTTGGGACGATAACTTGCCGTATGCGGAGTTTTCTTATAACAACAGTTACCAAACCAGTTTGAAGATGGCACCTTTCGAAGCTTTATACGGAAGGAGGTGCAGGACACCGTTGTCATGGGACGAAGTTGGAGACTGTCAATTCTTTGGACCAGATTTGATTAAGGAGTCTGAACGGAAAGTTAAGTTGATTCGCGATAGGCTCAAGGTAACCCAGTCCAGGCAGAAGAGCTACGCAGATTCTAAACGCAAGGAGACAGTTTACGAAACCGGAGACAGAGTTTATCTCCGAGTATCCCCACTTCGAGGAGTTAAGCGCTTTGGATTTAAGGGAAAGTTAGCACCGCGTTTCGTTGGACCGTACAAGATCTTGCAACGTATGGGAGAAGTCGCTTATAAGTTGGAATTACCAGAGGGACTGTCAGGAGTTCATGATGTATTCCATGTTTCTCAGCTGAAGAAATGTCACGCCGAGATGGCGGAGGTACCGCTAAGAGATACCATGCCACTCGAAGCGATTCAGTTGAAGGACGACTTAACATATGAGGAGAAGCCAGTCAAGATTCTCGATTATGCCAGCAGAGTTACTCGCAGCAAGGTTATCAAGTTTTGCAAAGTTCAGTGGAACCACCACTCAGAGGATGAAGCCACCTGGGAGAGAGAAGAAGATTTGCTCAAGGACCACCCTCACCTATTTTCTAGCCAACCCGAATCTCAAGGGCGAGATTCATTTTAAGGGGGGTAGGTTTGTAACATCCCAAATTTTCAATTTGGAATGTTATACATTAGATCATCATGCATGTCATATTTTTCTTGCATTTTGCCCGATTCTAGAAATTTCACGCAACTCAAGGACCCTCGGAGAGAGTTGGAGATCTCGTTATTTCCATATTTGAGTTTTCTCAAAATTTTGAAAAGAGGAACATTTGATTTATTTTATTTCATCTTCAATTATTTTTCAAATATCACAATATGAGAGAGGGAATAATATGACTTTCCCAAATTTAGGAGAAATGAAGATTTAATGAATAAATCAAATTTTGGTTTTGCCGGAGTTTGTTTGCTTTTTATTTGGATAGGGAAAAATGCGCGTTTTCAAAAATTGCATTTTAGGTCCGTAGTAAAGTTCATTTTGTTCGGCTCATTTTTAGGAGTCGGGGAAAATTTACTTTAGAATTTTTGGAGTTCGTTTAGATTTTCTTTTCTTTGTTTTTCTGCGCGCGTAACCGATTAAAAAAAAAGAGCCAGGCCAGTCGGGCCAAAGGCCCAGCCGGCCGGCCGCCTCCCCAGCCGCGCGCACGCCAGGCGCCAGGCGCGCAGGCAGCCGCCGCCTCGCCTCTAGGCCGAGTCCTAGAAGGACTCTAGGCCGTAGCCCCCCCCTCTTTCCTTTGTTTCGTTTTCCTTTTCCTACTCTATTTCTTGTCCCCTACCCCAAGAAACCCCCTCCCCTCACCTATATGAATACCCCCACCCCCCTCCAAAACATCAAATCAAAACCCCAAGCCCCACACCACCCCG
>NC_041390.1:400565860-400623736 GCF_002162155.2 Triticum dicoccoides | reverse complement strand
CCTCACCACCGCCGCCACCGCCCCGCGCCCAACGCCGCCGCCCTTGTGCATCGCCGCCGTCGCCCAACGCCGCCGTTCGCCGGAGCCCCTCACCGGAACCTCGCCGAGGTAGCCGCACCGCGTCTCTCCTTTTCCCTCGGTTCGGTTTTTCTTATAAACCATTCTGATTCTTTTCTTCTCTTTCGATTTGTTTTCTTTCCGGTTCTTTTCTAAACCGTTCCGGTTTCTAGATCAGTTTTTCGTTTCGGTCTTTTTCTCCGAAAACCCTAGATCGGTTTTCGTTCTTCTTTCGGACCGTTCCTCTCAACGAACGTGATCACCGATTATTCCCCGGTTAACGACGCCCATTCGTTTAACCGTTCGTCTCTTTCTTTTCATCGAATTTATTCCGCGATCGCGATCTCAGATCCGATCTTCGTTCTAGTCTTTCTTCTCGCTCATTTATCGGAATCAGGTGATTCAAGCGCCTGGAGTTTCGTTTCGAAACCACCGTTCCGTCTAATCAACTTGAACAAGATTTTGCTACAGTAAAATTTGACCTAGTTTCAACTTGCTAGAACCGAGTTGTTTTCTTCCGCCTTTTGTTTTCCGTTTCTTTGTTCGGTTCGTTCTTTCTTTGTAACCGGAGTTCTTAAGTTGAATTTCTGGTTCGTTCTCTTGTTCGAGTTTTACCTGTGCATTAGATGAGTACTTATTGTATGCTTGTTGTTGTCTGCGATAGATCACCCGGATTGTGCCGCTTGTTACTTCGAAACCCTAGGTCTCGCGGATCATCAGCAAGGCAAGTAACACTTTGATCATACCTTTTCTACAACCCAGTTTTATTGCATTAGATAAATCCTCACACATTGCATGATTAGGATCTAATTAAACCGTGAGATGGGAAGTAGATGAGGTAGTACCTATCACCTATATTATTATGAAACCTTTGGGAGTTACTTCTATGTTTGCTTATTATGCCATGCTATGCTAGTAGACGTGGATTGGGTGAGTGATATCCATGACAGATGTGAGTATTGTTAATTTTAATGGTTTATCTAAGGTGGCAACTTAAACACACATCTGGGTGGATTGAGGCACCTGATGTCTATCAGGACTTGCCTGTTTTTTTTGGACCGCCACCCAGGCTCAAAGGGATCATAAGATCTTTCATACTAGAAACTTCCGTGTGCAGCCACATGCTACTATGGGCTCTGGCATAGTTGACTAAGTTGTGCGAACTCTTACGGGGTGGACTAGCAGATGTAGGGGTTGTAGGTGGTACGGTCTACCCCACATGTAAGGTGCTAGCGCTTCTGAAAGACTATGTCTCGGTCATCCGTCTTCTCAAACACCATGTAGTGCGAGAAACCAAACGGAGGCGATCGAGTCATGTGGGGAAAAGTGCGCAAACCTCTGCAGAGTGTACACACTAATCATGATTAGCCGTGTCCCCGGTTATGGACAACTTGAGTATCTAGTACTTGAATATCATGTGAATCTCATCATGTTACTTCTAATTAATGTTGCTGGGTTTTAATTATTTTAATTGGGATTGAGAATGCTGTCAACCATTCTCAATGTTTCACAACCACCATGATAGTTAAATAAATTTATTCCTTTGCAGCAGGGAAAAATTGGCTTTACGCAAAACTATAACCATAGAGCTTTCCACCAGCCATATATGCATATAGTATAGCTGTTTCATTCCATTACTCTCTATGTGTTACATTGCCAGCATATTCCATGTGCTGACCCGTTTTCGGGCTGCAACTTCTCATGTTGCAGACTTTTCAGACGACGAGTAAGATGCTTTTAGGTCGTGGCCCTATACTCAGTGATGCCGTTGGAGTTGATGGACCCATTTATCTTCCAAGTCTTCCGCTGTTATCGACACTAGATGGCCTTAAGCCATATTTATTGTAATAAGTTCTCTTTGAGACAACGATGTAATAAGTGTGTGATTGCCACTCTGCTACAAATCCTTCGATGTACTGTGTGGTGTCAGCATTACTGATCCAGGGATGACACCTGAGCACAGAGCACTTGATCCATTCGGGTCGGGTCGCTACATGGAACCAAAATAAAAGAAGACTACCCCAAATGCTACACAGATCCCCGATCGTCCCGACTGGGCTCCACTACTGATCAAGTTGAACGAAACAACACAAGGGACAAGATCTTCATCGAGCTCCTCCTGAGCTGGCGTCACCTGCTCGGTAACATCGACACCTGCAAACTGGTTTTGGAAGTATCTGTGAGTCACAGGGACTCAGCAATCTCGCACCCTCGCGATCAAGACTATTTAAGCTTATAGGAAGGGTAAAAGGTATGAGGTGGAGCTGCAGCAAGCGACTAGCATATATGGTGGCTAACTTATTCGCAAAAGAGAGCGAGAAGAGAAGGCAAAAGCACGGTCGAACAACTATGATCAAGAAGTGATCCTAGAACAACCTACGTCAAGCATAACTCCAACACCGTGTTCACTTCCTGGACTCCGCCGGAAAGAGACCATCATGGTTACGCACGCGGTTGATGTATTTTAATTAAGGTCAACTTCAGGTTTTCTACAACCGGACATTAACAAATTCCCATCTGCCCATAACCGCGGGCACGGCTTTCGAAAGTTCATAACCCTGCAGGGGTGTCCCAACTTAGCCCATCACAAGCTCTCACGGTCAACAAAGGATATTCCTTCTAGCGGGAAGACCCGATCAGACTCGGAATCCCGGTTACAAGACATTTTGACAATGGTAAAACAAGACCAGCAAAGCCACCCGAATGTGCCGACAAATCCCAATAGGATCTGCACATATCTCTTTCTCAGGGCACACCGGATTGTCCAAGGTTCCGGTAGGCCAGCCCAGAGTTGCCCCTGGTGGTCACCGGCAGCTGACGGGTTGGACCAACACTCAGAGGAGCACTGGCCCGGGGGTTTAATAAAGATGACCGTTGGGCTGGCCTACCGAAGGGAAAGAAAAAGGCTAGGTGGCGAATGGTAAAAGCAATGTTGGGCATTGCTGGAGGAGTCTTATTCAAGGCGAACTATCAAGGGGTTCCCATTATAACCCAACCGCGTAAGGAACGCAAAATCCGGGAACATAACACCGATATGACGGAAACTAGGGCTGCAAGAGTGGAACAAAACACCAGGCATAAGGCCGAGCCTTCCACCCTTTGCCAAGTATATAGATGCATTAATTAAATAAGAGATATTGTGATATCCCAACAAAATAACCATGTTCCAACATGGAACAAGCTCCAATCTTCACCTGCAACTAACAACACTATAAGAGGGGGCTGAGCAAAGCGGTAACATAGCCAAACAACGGTTTGCTAGGACAAGGTGGGTTAGAGGGTTGGTTCAACAATATAGGAGGCATGATAAGCAAGTGGTAGGTATCACAACATAGGCATAGCAAAAGAGCGAGCAACTAGCAAGCAAAGATAGAAGTGATTTCGAGGGTATGGTCATCTTGCCTGAAATCCCGCAAGGAAGAAGAACGAGTCCATGAAGAAGACAAATGGACATAGTCGAACGGATACTCACAAACGCGACATTATCGGAACCAACCCAAAGAAGCAACACCGGAAAGAAGCACACAACATAGTAAACAACCAACACACGAACATGGTATGATATGCGGGATGCGGTATGTGATGCATATGCATGATTTGGAAAGGAACGATTGAACCTGGCCTCAACTTGGAAATCCAAGAGTTCCACGGGAAAGGTGAGGTGATTTTGGTTGAAATCGATATAAAGATCACCGGAATCGGATGCACGGTTTGGAAATGGCAAGCAAAACAAATATGGCACCGGTCTGCGATAATCAGCAAGTGACCAAGTAAATGCATCAAGATAAATATGCTACAGCACTCAAACATGACAGCAAAATACATGACAGGGACCCACTCATGAAGCTTGACAAAATATGAACACTGAGCTACGGCTAGTTCATCCATTAACAGGTTCAAATAAGCATGGCAAAAGTGCAAATAATAACAGGTTTCAGACTTGGTGAAATTAACACAAGTCAGGAATTTATCATCAGGAAGCACACTTTGGAGCATGAAAACTATATGCTACAAGAACTTAACATGGCAAAGCAAGGCATGGCATGAAGCTACTCAAAGCACTTAACAAAAGTCCCTTAGTGACCTTGAGCCAAAAGGGATCAGAAAATACAATTGCAAGCATGTGAACATGGAAAAAACATAAACAGATTCAGACTTAAAACTGGAGCATGCAAATCAGTTAACGAGTAGGCATGTTTACGAGCTCGATGCACTCACTACAAAACATGGCATGACAAATTAAGCATACACCCAACAAGAGGACATGTTATAGGAGCTAGACATGGCAAGAACAACAATATATCATGCACGGATCAATAGCAACATCCTCGGCAAAATCGCTAATCATGTCAATGATTGACTCAAGCTAGCGTGCTCCATAAATGCAAACAAAGACATGGATGGATATAGCACCACAATGTTAACAAAACATCCTTACTAATCATCCTCAAAAGAGGCACGGATCACTAGGAAACAACATGAACATATGGCATAACGACAAAAACAGAACAAGGACTTACTGAAATCCTAAGTCCTTGAAATCAGCATTACCGATTATGCTACTTTGCAAGCTTGTGCTAGTCACCACAAATATCACAAAAATACATGGCAAGCACCCCTATAAAGTTGGCATGGCATATAACAAAACACATGTAGAGCTAAGGATCATAGCATGCACACATTAATCATGGCAAAAATGACAAAATGCCATTTGCTGAAACAGATCTGACAAATTCTTCACATAGCCCTCTTCCAACAGCATTTTGGGCATCAAGATAAGCTCAAATGAAAATGATGCAATGAGATGAATGTTGTACTCATCGAGACGAACATTTCGATATGCTACACGCACGAATCGGAGCAACGGATGATGAGTTATGATGTGATGAAAAATGCAAAAAAAATTAGGGTTAGAGGAGAAAAAGTCAACCGAGGAGGATGGATCCAGATCTGGATCCAGATCGCACGCTTCCTGAGGATGACCTTGAGCTCGCCGGAAATGGTGTCACGGTGGCCGGAGCGAGGGGGACTTGACGCCGGTGAGGAAGATCGTCGAGGAGGCGGCTCCAGTGGCCGGAGGTGAGGGCCGGAGAGGATGGGGCGAAGCCAGGCGGGGCCGGCGAGGTGGGTGGCGCGCCGGCGAGGTGGCGGCACGGTGGCGCACGGCGGATGAAGTCCGGCGACGGGGCGGCGGAGTCGCGGTCGCCGGCGGGCGGGGCCGACTAGGCACGGGCGCCGAGCGCCTCAGGCAGTGATGGGGAAGACAGGCGCGGGGCGGCGGCGGTTCGGGCCCCGCGGGGCGGATCTGGGCCGCGCGGGCCCGCTGCGGCGGAGGAGAGAGGAGGTCCGGCGGGAGGCGACGTGGCGCATTTTGGTTGGCTGCGGAGGCGGGAGAGGGTGATGTGGCAGCCTCCGATTGGCCGGAGCGAGGTGGCCGGCGGCGGTGGACATGTCCGGTGCGGCGCGGACATGTCCGGTGGCGCGAGGAGGAAGACGCTAGGGTTAGACTGCGCGGAAATTTCGGAGGAGAGCACAAATATATAGGTAGAGCGAGCTAGGAGAGTCCAAATGAGATGCGGTTTTCGTCCACGCGATCGTGATCGAATGACTGAGATGATGGAGGAGGTTTTGGTGGGCTTTGGGCCAAATAGGAAGGGTGTTGGGCTGCAACACTCACGAGGCCTTTTTTGTCCCTCGGTTAACCGTTGGAGTATCAAACGAAGTCCAAATGGCACGAAACTTGACAGACGGTCTACCGGTAGTAAACCAAGGCACCATGACAAGTCTCGGTCCAATCTGAAAACGTTTAACGCCCACACACAAAAAGAGGTAGAAAGCGGCACCGGGTGACATAGGAGCGCCGGAATGCAAAACGGACAACAGGAAAAATGCTCGGATGCATGAGACGAACATGCATGCAAATGAAATGCACATGATGACATGATATGCAATGCATGACACGCAAGCAATGACAACACAACAACAACGAATAACTGGAAGACACCTGGCACATCGGTCTCGGGGCGTTACAGCCAGACTATATGATTTTGTAGGGATAACTTTCTTTGGCCACGTTATTTTGAAAAGACATGATTGCTTTATTAGTAGGCTTGAAGTATTATTGTTTTTATGTCAAATGATAGACTATTGCTTTGAATAACTCGTATCTTAATATTCATGACATGATTAGAGATGTGATCAAGATTATGCTAGGTAGCATTCCACATCAGAAATTATCTTCTTTATCATTTACCTACTCAAGGACGAGCAGGAATTAAGCTTGGGGATGTTGATATGTCTCCGTAATATCTATAATTTTTTATTGTTCCATGCCAATATTCTACAACTTTCATATACTTTTGGAACCTTTTTATACTATTTTTGGGACTAACATATTGATCCAGTGCCCAGTGCCAATTCCTGTTTGTTGCATGTTTTTTGTTTCGCAGAAAATCCATAACAAACGGAGTCCAAACGGGATAAAAACTGATGGAGATTTTTTTGGAATATATGTGATTTTTGGGAAGTGAAATCAACGCGAGACGATGCTCGAGGGGCCCATGAGGCAGGGGCGCGCCCCAGGGGGGCAGGCGCGCCACTGACCTTCGTGGCCACTCCGTAAGGCGGTTGGTTACCTTCTTTCGCCGCAAGAAAGCTAATATCTGGATAGAAATCGTTTTAAAATTTCAGCCCAATCGGAGTTACGGATCTCCGGGAATATAAGAAACGGTGAAAGGGTAGAATCTGAGAACGCAGAAACAGAGAGAGATAGATCCAATCTCGGAGGGGCTCTCGCTACTCCCACACCATGGAGGCCAAGGACCAGAGGGTAAACCCTTCTCCCATCTAGGGAGGAGGTCAAGGAAGAAGAAGACGAAGGGGCCCCCTCTCCCCTTCTCTTCCAGTGGTGCCGGAACGCTGTCGTGGCCATCATCATCACCGCAATCTTCACCGACAACTTCACCGCCATCATCACCAACTCTTCCCCCTCTATGCAGTGGTGTAACCTCTCTCTTACCCACTGTAATCTCTACTTAAAGATGGTGCTCAACACTATATATTATTTCCCAATGATATATGGCTATCATATGATGTTTGAGTAGATCTGTTTTGTCCTATGGGCTATTTGATGATCAAGATTGGTTTGAGTTGCATGTTTTGTTATTGGTGGTGTCCTATGGTGCTCTCCGTGTCGCGCAAGCGTGAGGGATCCCCGTTGTAGGGTGTTGCAATACATTCATGATTCGCTTATAGTGGGTTGCGTGAGTGACTGAAATACAAACCCGAGTAAGGGGGTTGTTGCGTATGGGACAAAAGAGGACTTGATACTTTAATGCTATGGTTGGGTTTTACCTTAATGATATTTAATAGTTGCGGATGCTTGCTAGAGTTCCAATCATAAGTGCATATGATCCAAGTAGAGAAAGTATGTTAGCTTATGCCTCTCCCTCATATGAAACTGCAATAATGATTACCGGTCTAGTTATCGATTGCCTAGGGACAAATGACTTTCTCGTAACAACAACCTCTTTACTAAAACTAACTTAGTTGTGTATTTATCTAAACAACCCCTACTCTTTATTTACGCTCTCTTTATATTCTTGCAAACCTATCCAAAAACACCTACAAAGTACTTCTAGTTTCATACTTGTTCTAGGTAAAGCGAACGTCAAGCGTGCGTAGAGTTGTATCGGTGGTCGATAGAACTTGAGGGAATATTTGTTCTGCCTTTAGCTCCTCGTTGGGTTCGACACTCTTACTTATCGAAAGAGGCTACAATTGATACCCTATACGTGTGGGTTATCATGGCGTGCCAAGGGAGGAGGAATCCTCCTCCTAGTAGGAGTAGGATTCCTCCTTTCCTAGTCCTACTAGGAGGAGAAGGGGAAGGAAGGAAGGGAGAGGAAGAGGAGAAGGAAAGGGGGGGTGCCCCCCTCCCTAGTACAATTCGGACTCCCTATAGGGAGGGGGCGCGGATGCCCCTTGTGGGCTGCCTCCCCTCTTCCCTATGGCCCATGAAGGCCCAACTTTCCTCGGGGGGTTCCGGTAACCCTCCGACACTCCGGTTTTCTCTGAAATCATCCGGAACACTTACGGTGTCCGAATATAGCTGTCCAATATATCAATCTTTATGTCTCGACCATTTTGAGACTCCTCCTCATGTCCGTGATCATATTCAGAACTCTGAACTACCTTCGGTACCTCAAAACACATAAACTCATAATACCGATCGTCATCGAACGTTAAGCGTGCGGACCCTACGGGTTCGAGAACTATGTAGACATGATTGAGACACGTCTCCGGTCAATAACCAATAGTGGAACCTGGATGTTCATATTGTCTCCCACATATTTTACGAAGATCTTTATCGGTCAAACCGCATAACGATATACGCTGTTCCCTTTGTCATCGGTATGTTACTTGCCCGAGATTTGATCGTCGGTATATCAATACCTAGTTCAATCTCGTTACCGACAAGTCTCTTTACTCGTTCCGTAAGGCATCATCCTGTAATTGACTCATTAGTCACATTGCTTGCAAGCCTTATAGTGATGTGCATTATCGAGAGGGCCTAGAGATACCTCTCCAAAACTCGGAGTGACAAATCCTAATCTCGATCTATGCCAACTCAACAAACACCATCGAAGACACCTGTAGAGCATCTTTATAGTCACCCAGTTACGTTGTGACATTTGATAGCACACTAAGTGTTCCTCCGGTATTTGGGAGTTGCATGATCTCATAGTCATAGGAACATGTATAAGTTATGGAGAAAGCAATAGCAACAAACTAAACAATCATCGTGCTAAGCTAACGGATGGGTCAAGTCAATCACATCATTCTCTAATGATGTGATCCCGTTAATCAAATGACAACTCATGTCTATGGTTAGGAAACATAACCATCATTGATTCGACGAGCTAGTGATGTAAAGCATACTAGTGACACTCTGTTTGTCTATGTATTCACACATGTACTAAGTTTCCGGTTAATACAATTCTAGCGTGAATAATAAATATTTATCATGTTATAAGGAAATATAAATAACAACTTATGATTGCCTCTAGGGCATATTTCCTTTAGTGTCCCACTTGCACTAGAGTCAATAATCTAGATTACATTGTAATGATTCTAACACCCATGGAGTCTTGGTGCTGATCAAGTTTTTCTTGTGAGAGAGGATTTGTCAATGGGTCTGCAACATTCAGATCCGTATGTATCTTGCAAATCTCTATGTCTCCCTCCTTGACTTGATCGCAGATGGAATTGAAGCGTCTCTTGATGTGCTTGGTTCTCTTGTGAAATCTGGATTCCTTTGCCAAGGAAATTGCACCAGTATTGTCACAAAAGATTTTCATTGGACCCGATGCACTAGGTATTACACCTAGATCGGACATGAAGTCCTTCATCCAGACTCCTTCATTTGCTTCTTCCGAAGCAGCTATGTACTCCTCTTCACACGTAGATCCCACCACGACACTCTACTTGGAACTGCACCAACTGACAGCTCCACCATTTAATAAAAATACGTATCTGGTTTGTGACTTAGAGTCATCCGGATCAGTATCAAAGCTTGCATCAACGTAACCGCTTACGACGAGCTCTTTGTCACCTCCATATACGAGAAACATATCCTTAGTCCTTTTCAGGTATTTCAGGATGTTCTTGACCGCTATCCAGTGATCCACTCCTGGATTACTTTGGTACTTCCCTGCTAAACTAATAGCAAGGCACACATCAGGTCTACACAGCATTGCATACATGATAGAACCTATGGCTGATGCATAGGGAATGACTTTCATTTTCTCTCTATCTTCTGAAGTGGTCGCGCATTGAGTCTGACTCAACTTCACACCTTGTAATACAGGCAAGAACCCTTTCTTTGCCTGATCCATTTTGAACTTCTTCAAAACTTTATCAAGGTATGTGCTTTGTGAAAGTCCAATTAAGCATCTTGATCTATCTCTATAGATCTTGATGCCCAATATATAAGCAGCTTTATCAAGGTCTTTCATTGAAAAATTCTTATTCAAGTATCCTTTTATGCTATTTAGAAATTCAGTATCATTTTCGATCAACAATATGTCATCTACATATAATATCAGAAATGCTACAGAGCTCCCACTCACTTTCTTGTAAATACAGGCTTCTCCAAAAGTATGTATAAAACCATATGCTTTGATCACACTATCAAAGCGTATATTCCAACTCCAAGAGGCTTGCACCAGTCCATAAATGGATCGCTGGAGCTTGCACACTTTGTTAGCACCTTTTGGATCGACAAAACCTTCTGGTTGCATAATATACAACTCTTCTTTAAGATATCCATTAAGGAATGCAGTTTTGACATCCATTTGCCAAATTTCATAATCATAAAATACGGCAATGGCTAACATGATTCCGACGGGCTTAAGAATCGCTACGGGTGAGAAGGTATCATCGTAGTCAACTACTTGAACTTGTCGAAAACCTTTTGCAACAAGTCGAGCTTTGTAGACAGTAACATTACCGTCAGCGTCAGTCTTCTTCTTGAAGATCCATTTATTCTCTATGGCCTGCCGATCATCGGACAAGTCAACCAAAGTCCACACTTTGTTCTCATACATGGATCCCATCTCAGATTTCATGGCCTCAAGCCATTTTGCGGAATCTGGGCTAATCATCGCTTCCTCATAGTTCGTAGGTTCGTCATGGTCAAGTAACATGACCTCCAGAACAGGATTACCATACCACTCTAGTGCGGATCTTACTCTGGTTGACCTACGAGGTTCAGTTGTAACTTGATTAGAAGTTTCATGATCATCATCATTAGCTTCCTCACTTACTGGTGTAGGAACCACTAGAACTGATTTCAGTGATGAACTACTTTCCAATAAGGGAGCGGGTACAATTACCTCACCAAGTTCTACTTTCCTCCCACTCACTTCTTTCGATAGAAACTCCTTCTCTAGAAAGGATCCATTCTTAGCAACGAATATCTTGCCTTCGGATCTGTGATAGAAGGTGTACCCAACAGTCTCCTTTGGGTATCCTATGAAGACACATTTCTCTGATTTGGGTTCGAGCTTATTAGGTTGAAGCTTTTTCACATAAGCATCGCAGCCCCAAACTTTAAGAAATGACAACTTGGGTTTCTTGCCAAACCACAATTCATAAGGTGTCGTCTCAACGGATTTTGATGGTGCCCTATTTAATGTGACTGCAGCCGTCTCTAAAGCATAACCCCAAAATGATAGCGGTAAATCAGTGAGAGACATCATAGATCGCACCATATCTAATAAAGTGTGGTTACGACGTTCGGACACACCATTACGTTGTGGTGTTCCAGGTGGCGTGAGTTGCGAAACTATTCCGCATTGTTTCAAATGAAGACCAAACTCATAACTCAAATATTCACCTCCACGATCAGATCGTAGAAACTTAATTTTCTTGTTACGATGATTTTCCACTTCACTCTGAAATTCTTTGAACTTTTCAAATGTTTCAGACTTATGTTTCAGCAAGTAGATATACCCATATCTGCTCAAATCATCTATCAAGGTGAGAAAATAATGATATCCGCCGTGAGCCTCAATGTTCATTGAACCACATACGTCAGTATGTATGATTTCCAATAACTCTGTTGCTCGCTCCATTGTTCCGGAGAACGGAGTTTTAGTCATCTTGCCCATGAGGCAGGGTTCGCAAGTACCAAGTGATTCATTATCAAGTGATTCCAGAAGTCCATCAGAATGGAGTTTCTTCATGCGCTTTACACCAATATGACCCAAACGACACTGCCACAAATAAGTTGCACTATAATTATCAACTCTGCATCTTTTGGCTTCAATACTATGAACATGTGTATCACTACTATCAAGTTAGTAAAAATAGACCACTCATCAAGGGTGCATGACCATAAAAGATATTACTCATATAAATAGAACAACCATTATTCTCTGATTTAAATGAATAACCGTCTTGCTTCAAACAAGATCCAGATATAATGTTCATGCTCAACGATTGCACCAAATAACAATTATTTAGGTCTAAAACTAATCCCGAAGGTAGATGTATAGCTAGCGTGCCGACGGCGATCATATCGACTTTGGAACCATTTCCCACGCGCATCGTCACCTCGTCCTTAGCCAATCTTCGCTTAATCCGTAGTCCCTGTTTCGAGTTGCAAATGTTAGCAACTGGACCAGTATCAAATACCCATGCACTACTACGAGCATTAGTAAGGTACACATTAATAACATGTATATCAAATATAGCTTTCACTTTGCCATCCTTCTTCTCCGCCAAATACTTGGGGCAGTTCCGCTTCCAGTGACCAGTGCCTTTGCAGTAGAAGCACTCAGTCTCAGGCTTAGGTCCAGACTTGGGTTTCTTCACTTGAGCAACAACTGGCTTGCTGTTCTTCTTAAAGTTCCCCTTCTTCCCTTTACCCTTTTTCTTGAAACTAGTGGTCTTGTTAACCATCAATACTTGATGCTCCTTCTTGATTTCTACCTCCGCAGCCTTTAGCATTGTGAAGAGCTCAGGAATCGTCTTATCCATCCCTTGACTATTATAGTTCATCACAAAGCTCTTGTAGCTTGGTGGCAGTGATTGAAGAACTCTGTCAATGACACTATCATCAGGAATATTAACTCCCAGCTCAGTGACGTGGTTGTGGTACCCAGACATTCTGATTATATGTTCACCAACAGAACTACTCTCCTCCATTTTGTAGCTATAGAACTTATTGGATACTTCATATCTCTCAATCCGGGCATTTGCTTGAAATATTAACTTCAAATCCTGGAACATCTCATGTGCTCCATGACGTTCAAAACGTCGTTGAAGTCCCGATTCTAAGCTGTAAAGCATGTCACACTGAACTATCAACTAGTCATCAACTTTGCTCTGCTAGGTGTTCACAACATTTGGCGTTGCTCCTGCAGCGGGTTTGTCACCTAGCGGTGCTTCCAGGACGTAATTATTCTTTGCAGCAATGAGGATAATCCTCAAGTTATGGACCCAGTCCGTGTAGTTGCTACCACCATCTTTCAACTTAGCTTTCTCTAGGAACGCATTAAAATTCAATGGAACAACAGCACGGGCCATCTATCTACAACAACATAGACATGCAAAATACTATCAGGTACTAAGTTCATGATAAATTAAAGTTCAATTAATCAAATTACTTAAGAACTCCCACTTAGATAGACATCTCTCTAATCATCTAAGTGATCACGTGATCCAAATCAACTAAACCATGTCCGATCATCACGTGAGATGGAGTAGTTTTCAATGGTGAACATCACTATGTTGATCATATCTACTATATGATTCACGCTCGACCTTTCGGTCTCAATGTTCCGAGGCCATATCTGCATATCCTAGGCTCGTCAAGTTTAACCCGAGTATTCTGCATGTGCAAAACTAGCTTGCACCTGTTGTATGTGAACGTAGAGCTTATCACACCCGATCATCATGTGGTGTCTCGGCACGATGAACTGTAGCAACGGTGCATACTCAGGGAGAACACTTGTACCTTGAAATTTAGTGAGGGATCATCTTATAATGCTACCGCCGAACTAAGCAAAATAAGATGCATAAAGGATAAACATCACATGCAATCAATATAAGTGATATGATATGGCCATCATCATCTTGTGCCTTTGATCTCCATCTCCAAAGCACCATCATATCACCATCGTCACCGGCTTGACACCTTGATCTCCATCGAAGCATCGTCGTCATCTCGCCACCTTTTGCTACTACGACTATCGCTACCACTTAGTGATAAAATGAAGCAATTACACAGCGATTGCATTTCATACTATAAAGCGACAACCATATGGCTCCTGCCAGTTGCCGATAACTGTGTTACAAAACATGATCATCTCATACAACAATTTATATACTCATGTCTTGACCATATCATATCACAACATGCCCTGCAAAAACAAGTTAGATGTCCTCTACTTTGTTGTTGCAAGTTTTACGTGGCTGCTACGGGCTGAGCAAGAATCGTTCTTACCTACGCATCAAAAACCACAGTGCGGTATAGTGATTGCTTTTTTATCTTCAGAAAGAACCATGTTCATTGAATCCGATTCAACTAAAGTTGGAGAAACTGACACCCACCAGCCACCTGTGTGCGAAGCACGTCGGTAGAACCAGTCTCGCGTAAGCGTACACGTAATGTCGGTCTGGGCCGCTTCATCCAACAATACCGCCGAATGAAGAATCAACTAGTTAAGGCAAGCAATATGTATATACCCACGCCCACAACTCCTTTGTGTTCTACTCATGCATATAACATCTACGCATAGACCTGGCTCAGATGCCACTGCTGGGGAACACGGTAATTTTTAAAAAATTCCTACGCACACGCAAGATCCATCTAGGTGATGCATAGCAACGAGAGAGGAAGAGTGTTGTCCACGTACCCTCGTAGACCGTACGCGGAAGCATTATGACAACGCGGTTGATGTAGTCGTACGTCTTCACGATTCGACCAATCCTAGTACCAAAAGTATGGCACCTCTGGATCCACACACGTTCGGCTCAGTGACGTCCCACAAACTCATGATCTAGCTGAGTGTCGAGGGAGAGCTTCTCAGCACGACGGCGTGATGATGGTGATGATGAAGCTACCGGCGCAGGGCTTCGCCTAAGCACTACGATGATATGACCGAGGTGGATTATGGTGGAGGGGGGCACCGCACACGGCTAAAAGCAATCAACTTGTGTGTCCTATGGTGCCCCCTGCCCCCATATATAAAGGAGAAAGGGGGGAGGCCAGCCGGCCCTAGTGGCACGCCAAGGGAGGAGGAATCCTCCTCCTAGTAGGAGTAGGATTCCTCCTTTCCTAGTCCTAGTAGGAGGAGAAGGGGAAGGAAGGAAGGGAGAGGAAGAGGAGAAGGAAAGGGGGGCCACGCCCCCTCCCTAGTCCAATTTGGACTCCCTATAGGGAGGCGGTGCGGCTGCCCCTTGTGGCTGCCTCCCCCCTTCCCTATGGCCCATGAAGTCCCAACTTTCCCCGAGGGGTTCCGGTAACCCTCCGGCACTCCTTTTTTCCGAAATCACCCGGAACACTTCCTGTGTCCGAATATAGCCGTCCAGTATATCAATCTTTATGTCTCGACCATTTCAAGACTCCTCGTCATGTCCGTGATCATATCCGGGACTCCGAACTACCTTTGGTACATCAAAACACATAAACTCATAATACCGATTGTCACTGAACGTTAAGCGTGCGGACCCTACAGGTTCGAGAACTATGTAGACATGACTGAGACACGTCTCTGGTCAATAACCAATAGTGGAACCTGGATGTTCATATTGGCTCCTACATATTCTATGAAGATCTTTATCGGTCAAACCGCATAACGATATACGTTGTTCCCTTTGTCATCGGTATGTTACTTGCCCGAGATTCGATCGCCGGTATCTCAATACCTAGTTCAATGTCATTACCGGCAAGTCTCTTTACTCGTTCCGTAATGCATCATCCCATAACTAACTCATTAGTCACATTGCTTGCAAGCCTTATAGTGATGTGCATTACAGAGAGGGCCCAGAGATACCTCTCCAAAACTCAGAGTGACAAATCCTAATCTCGGTCTATGCCAACTCAACAAACACCATCAGAGACACCTATAGAGCATCTTTATAGTCACCCAGTTACGCTACGATGTTTGATAGCACACTAAGTGTTCCTCCGATATTCGGGAGTTGCATGATCTCATAGTCATAGGAACATGTATAAGTTATGGAGAAAGCAATAGCAACAAACTAAACAATTATCGTGCTAAGCTAACAGATGGGTCAAGTCAATCACATCATTCTCTAATGATGTGAACTCGTTTATCAAATGACAACTCTTTGTCCATGGCTAGGAAACTTAACCATCTTGGGCTTAGACACTGGCCCGTGGCAAAATAATAGCCAGCCACAACCTGTTATGGCCATTAGCTGGGCTATTGGGATTCTCTACTTCGTTGTTGATTCGGTAATTATTTGTATAATACAACATGGGCTAATTATGAATTAGCTGCGGCCGTTAGGAATATAAGTACGTACACACTACCTGGTACAAATCGTTGAGGGGGCGAGCGATTGGCAGGGGTCTGACCCCTGCTCACCCCTCCCTGTCTCCGCCACTGGAAACTACATCGGGCCGATATTGAGCCCAAATATATAGAGGGATGTTAATGGGCTCGAACTATTGATGGGCTGCAATGCTGTGAAATAGTTAACGGGTTGTTGACATGCCGAATTGGCACATCTCATATGGTTCGTGGGCTTAAATGGACTAGACACAAGTAAGCCCTATATGGGTCGGCCTGCTAATTTTGACCGGGCCGGCCTCTTTCACCTAAATGGGCCACTATTGGGCCTTGCCACATGTCAACGTATCATGGGTGCCTCCCATACAATGAGTGGATAACATCTGTCCCAACACTGAGCCGACACGTGGATCCTCTGGCAAATGAAAAGTTTACACGTGGAAAATCCCCATTGGTTTGGGCTGTTAACGGGTTATCGGATCCAAACCGGAACCCAATAGCTTAATGGCGACCCGTTACGATGGATGCTACGTGTCGGTTACCCTTGACGAAAACACTTCCATGACGCGCCGTTTATCATCATGGAAGTGGACACTTCCGTGATGATAATTTTGGTATTGTCATGGAACACTTCTATGACAAGACATGTATGACTATCTTGATTCTGTCATAAAATCTTCTTGGATGTACATGCATGACATAAAACGTGACCTACTGTGACAAACACGTATCATCACAGAATTGTTTGTTTAGTAGTGATTATTGGAGATATGCACTAGAGGCAATCATGTATGGTGATATTTCCTATGTGTTTATGAATAAAGATAGTCCTTGGACATTATCAATGATGTGTATCAGCAAGTACGTGACTTGTTTGTGGGACTATGCATTGTATGATGACTGTCCTAAAAGGTCCCTAGTCAAAAGGGCTGTGTGGACGTGCAGCCAACTAGACTAGCATATGACATAGTCGATGGCTTGGTCTCACTAGCCATGGAGCATTGGATGCTAACCGGATAATATGGACTTGGAAGGATCTGGTCGGATTCGACGTAGTCGGATCCGAGTCGAGATAAGGTCCAAGTCGGACAGACCCAACTATGAGACGCAGCGATATGTCATCTGTGAGTCTCTAGTACAACATATGTTCTATGTCCTAAGACCTGAGCTGACGCACGTACTCGGGATGGTGACAGACTTGCTTTGGTCCGACCAAATGCTACTCCGTAACTGGGTAGTTATAAAGGTAGGTTTCGGGTTTGTCTAGAACCATGCTGCGAGACGTGTTCGAGCGAGATGGGATTTGCCCCTCCGATCAGGAGAGATATACTCTGGTCCCCTCGTGTGATCCGACCAGGATAAGCATGGCCATGCGACAAGGATTATGAGATAATCCGGTTTGTGGTCGGCATCACTGGAATGAGAAAGAGGTCGGGCTAGCACAAGGATGACAGACTCGCCTTGAGCTCGACAACATATATCGTGTGGCAAAAGGAATGGAAGTGTGATGTATAGGTTCGCTAACCAGCTTCATAGTCTGCTTGGTGTTCGGCATGCCTTGCTAGAGGATGTTACCAACCGTGTAGTTCGGAGGTGATCCGAACTGCGACCAAGCCGACTTGAACCTAAGGGGTCGCACGCTTAAGGGAAGGAACCTACGAGGTTGGTTCCGAGGACACTGGTCGTATGTGATCCGAACTATATTCGGATTGTGGCCGAGTAGACTTATGGGCTTTAGGGTCCGTGCGAGGCCCAAGTGTTGAGCCCATGACGGACGCCTATATATATAGTGGAGGTGCGGCACACTCATGCGCTGATCGCTTCGGCGCTGTTGATGTCTACTACACAACCTTCTTCTTGTAGACGTTGTTGGGCCTCCAAGTGCAGAGGTTTGTAGGACAGTAGCAAATTTCCCTCAAGTGGATGACCTCAGGTTTATCAATCCGTAGGAGGCGTAGGATGAAGATGGTCTCTCTCAAGCAACCCTGCAACCAAATAACAAAGAGTCTCTTGTGTCCCCAACACACCCAATACAATGGTAAATTGTATAGGTGCACTAGTTCGGCGAAGAGATGGTGATACAAGTGGTATATGGATGGTAGATAGAGGTTTTTGTAATCCGAAAATATAAAAACAGCAAGGTAACTAATGATAAAAGTGAGCGTAAACGGTATTGCAATGTCTTGAAACAAGGCCTAGGGTTCATACTTTCGCTAGTGCAAGTTCCCTCAACAATAATAACATAATTGGATCACATAACTATCCCTCAACATGCAACAAAGAGTCACTCCAAAGTCACTAATAGCGGAAAACGAACGAAGAGATTATAGTAGGGTATGAAACCACCTCAAAGTTATTGTTTCCAATCAATCCGTTGGGCTATTCCTATAAGTGTCACAAACAGCCCTAGAGTTCGTACTAGAATAACACCTTAAGACACAAATCAACCAAAACCCTAATGTCACCTAGATACTCCAATGTCACCTCAAGTATCCGTGGGTATGATTATACGATATGCGTCACACAATCTCAGATTCATCTATTCAACCAACACATAGCACCTCAAAGAGTGCCCCAAAGTTCCTACCGGAGAATCACGACAAAAACGTGTGCCAACCCCTATGCATAGGTTCATGGGCGGAACCCGCAAGTTGATCACCAAAACATACATCAAGTGAATCACGCGGTATCCCATTGTCACCACAGATACGCACGGCAAGACATACATCAAGTGTTCTCAAATATTTAAAGACTAAATCCGATAGATAACTTCAAAGGGAAAACTCAATCCATTACAAGAGAGTAGAGGGGGGGAAACATCATAGGATCCAAATATAATAGCAAAGCTCGCGATACATCAAGATCGTATCACCTCAAGAACACGAGAGAGAGAGAGAGAGAGAGAGAGAGAGAGAGAGAGAGAGAGAGAGTGAGAGAGAGAGAGAGATCGAACACATAGCTACTGGTACATACCCTCAGCCACGAGGGAGAACTACTCCCTCCTCGTCATGGAGAGCACCAGGATGATGAAGATGGCCACCGAAGAGGGATTGCCCCTCCGGCAGGGTGCTGGAACGAGTCTAGATTGGCTTTCGGTGGCTACGGAGGCTTCTGGCAGCGGAACTCCCGGTCTATTGTGCTCTCGGATGTTTTTAGGGTATATGGAGATATATAGGCGGAAGAAATACGTCAGGGGGCCATGAGGGTGGAGGGCGCACCCCCTACCTCGTGGCCTTCTCGAGGCTTCCCTTACATGCACTTCAAGTCTTCTGGGCTCTTCCTTCCAAACATGGGTTCCATGAAGTTTCAGGTCAATTGGACTCCGTTTGGTTTTCCTTTTCTTTGAAACCCTAAAACAAGGTAAAAACAGAAACTTGCACTGGGTTAATAGGTTAGTCCCAAAAATGATATAAAAGTGTATAATAAAGCCCATAAACATCCAAAACAGCAAATAATATAGCATGGAGTAATCAAAAATTATAGATACGTTGGAGACGTATCAGCATCCCCAAGCTTAATTCATGCTCGTCCTCGAGTAGGTAAATGATAAAAACAGAATTTTTGATGCAGAGTGCTACTTGGCATAATTTCAATGTAATTCTTCTTAATTGTGGCATGAATATTCAGATCCGAAATATTCAAGACAAAAGTTCATATTGACATAAAAATGATAATACTTCAAGCATACTAACTAAGCAATTATGTCTTCTCAAAATAATATGGCCAAAGAAAGTTCATCCCTACAAAATCATATAGTTTAGTCATGCTCCATTTTCGTCACATAAGAATGTTCTCATCATGCACAACCCCGATGACAAACCAAGCAATTGTTTCATACTTTAGTAATCTCAAACCTATAAACTTTCACGCAATACATGAGCGCGAGCCATGGATATAACACTATCGGTGGGATAGAATAATGAGGGGGTTATGTGAAGAAGACAAAAAGGAGAAAGTCTCACATCAACGAGGCTAATCAGTGAGCTATGGAGATGCCCATCGATTGATGTTAATGTAAGGAGTAGGGATTGCCATGCAACGGATTCACTAGAGCTATAAATGTATGAAAGCTCAACAAAAGAAACTAAGCGGGTGTGCATCCCTGCTTGCTCACGAAGACCTAGGGCACTTGAGGAGGCCCATTGTTGGAATATACAAGCCAAGTTCTATAATGAATAATTCCCACTAGTATGTGAAAGTGACAAAACAAGAGACTCTCTATCATGAAGATTATGGTGCTACTTTGAAGCACAAGTGTGGTAAAAGGATAGTAGCATTGTCCCTTCTCTCTTTTTCTCTCATTTTTTTATTTGGCCTTTCCCTTTTTATGACCTTTATCTTTTCTCTTTTTTTGGGCCTTCTCTTTTTTTATGGCCTTTCTCTTTTTTTATAATTCCTCACTTGGGATAATGCTCTAGAAAATGTTGATCATCACACTTCTATTTATTTACAACTCAATGATTACAACTCGATACTAGAACAAAGTATGACTCTATATGAATGCCTCTGGCGGTGTACCGGGATTGCGATGAATCAAGAGGGACATGTATGAAAAATTATGAACGGTGGCTTTGCCACAAATACAATGTCAACTACACGATCATGCTAAGCAATATGACAATGATGAAGCGTGTCATAATAAACGGAACGGTGGAAAGTTGCATGGCAATATATCTCAGAATGGCTATGGAAATGCCATAATAGGTAGGTATGGTGGCTGTTTTGAGGAAGATATAAGGAGGTTTATGTGTGACAGAGCGTATCATTTCACGGGGTTTGGATGCACCGGCGAAGTTTGCACCAACTCTCAATGTGAGAAAGGGCAATGCACGGTACCGAAGAGGCTAGCAATGATGGAAGGGTGAGAGTGCGTATAATCCATGGAATCAACATTAGTCATAAAGAACTCACATACTTATTGCAAAAATCTACAAGTCATCAAAAACCTCGGTACTACGCGCATGCTCCTAGGGGGATAGATTGGTAGGAAAAGAACATCGCTCGTCCCTGACCGCCACTCATAAGGAAGACAATCAAATAACACCTCATGTTTCAAATTTGTTACAGAACGTTTACCATACGTGCATGCTATGGGACTTGCAAACTTCAACACAAGCACTTCTGAAATTCACAACTACTCAACTAGCACGACTTTGATATTATTACCTCCATATCTCAAAACAATCATCAAGTATCAAACCTCTCTTGGTATTCAACACACTCATAAGAAAGGTTTTACTAATCTTGAATACCTAGCATATTAGGATTATTTAAGCAAATTACCATGCTATTTAAGACTCTCAAAATAATATAAGTGAATCATGAGAGTTCATCTATTTCTATAAGATAAAACCACCATTGTGCTCTAAAAGATATAAGTGAAGCATTAGAGCAAATGACAAACTACTCCAAAAAATATAAGTGAAGATCAATGAGTAGTCGAATAATTATGCAACTATGTGAAGACTCTCTAACATTTAATAATTTCAGATCTTGGTATTTTATTCAAACAGCAAGCAAAACATAATGAAATAAAATGACATTCTAAGAATGACAAACATCATGTGAAGAAGCAAAAACTTAGGATCAACCGATACAAACCGATAGTTGTTGAAGAAGAAAGGTGGGATGCCAAACGGGGCATCCCCAAGCTTAGATGCTTGAGACTTCTTGAAATATTATCTTGGGATGCCTTGGGCATCCCCAAGCTTAGGCTCTTGCCACTCCTTATTCCATAGTCCATCGAATCCTTACCCAAAACTTGAAAACTTCACAACACAAAACTTAATAGAAAACTCGTAAGCTCCATTAGTATAAGAAAATAAATCACCACTTAGATACTGTAATGAACTCATTATTTATTTATATTGGTGTTAAACCTACTGTATTCCAACTTCTCTATGGTTTATAAACTCTTTTACTAGCCATAGATTCATCAAAATAAGCAAACAACACACGAAAAACAGAATCTGTCAAAAACAGAACAGTCTGCAGTAATCTGGATCAAACGTATACTTCTGGAACCCTAAAAATTCTAAAATAAATTTCTGGACCTGAGTAATTTGTCTATTAATCATCTTCAAAAAGAATTAACTAAATAGCACCATCCAATAAAAAATGGCAGCAATTCTTGTGAGCGCTAAAGTTTCTGTTTTTGACAGCATGATCAACAAGACTTTCCCCAAGTCTTCCCAACGGTTCTACTTGGCACGAACAATAATTAAAACATAAAAACTCAATCATAACAGAGGCTAGATAAATTATTTATTACTAAACAGGAGCAAAAAGCAAGGAACAAAAATAAAGTTGGGTTGCCTCCCAACAAGCGCTATCGTTTAACGCCCCTAGCTAGGCATGATGGTTTCAATGATGCTCACATAAAGGATAAGAATTGAAACATAAAGAGAGCATCATGAAGAATATGACTAGCACATTTAAGTCTAACCCACTTCCTATGCATAGGGATTTTGTGAGCAAACAACTTATGGGAACAATAATCAACTAGCATAGGAAGGCAAAACAAGCATAACTTCAAAACTTTAAGCACATAGAGAGGAAACTTGATATTATTGCAATTCCTACAAGCATATATTCCTCCCTAATAATAATTTTCAGTAGCATCATGAATGAATTCAACAATATAACCAGCGCCTAAAGCATTCTTTTCATGATCTACAAGCATAGAAATTTCATTACTCTCCACACAAGCAAATTTCTTCTCATGAATAGTAGTGGGAGCAAGCTCAACAAAATAATTATCATGTGAGGCATAATCCAATTGAAAACTAAAATCATGAAGAAAAGTTTCATGGATATCATTATTCTTTATAGCATAAAAGTAATCACAATAATCATCATAGAGAGCAACTTTGTTCTCATAATCAATTGGAACCTCTTCCGGAATAGTGGATTCATCACAAAATAAAGTCATGACCTCTCCAAATCTACTTTCATCAATATAATCATCATAAATAGGAGGCATGCTTTCATCATAATGAATTTTCTTATCAAAACTTGGGGGACAAAAAATATCATCTTCATCAAACATAGCTTCCCCAAGCTTGTGGCTTTGCATATCATTAGCATCATGGATATTCAAGGAATTCATACTAACAACATTGCAATCATGCTCATCATTCAAATATTTAGTGCCAAACATTTTATAGATTTCTTCTTCTAGCACTTGAGCACAATTATCCTTTCCATCATACTCACGAAAGATATTAAAAAGGTGAAGCGTATGAGACAAACTCAATTCCATTTTTTATAGTTTTCTTTTATATACTAAACTAGTGATAAAACAAGAAACTAAAAGACTCGATTGCAAGATCTAAAGATATACCTTCAAGCGCTAACCTTCCCGGCAACGGTGCCAGAAAAGAGCTCGATGTCTACGACACAACCTTCTTCTTGTAGACGTTGTTGGGCCTCCAAGTGAAGAGGTTTGTAGGACAGTAGCAAATTTCTCTCAAGTGGATGACCTAAGGTTTATCAATCCGTAGGAGGCGTAGGATGAAGATGGTCTCTCTCAAGCAACCCTGCAACCAAATAACAAAGAGTCTCTTGTGTCCCCAACACACCCAATACAATGGTAAATTGTACAGGTGCACTAGTTCGGCGAAGAGATGGTGATACAAGTGGTATATGGATGGTAGATAAAGGTTTTTGTAATCTGAAAATATAAAAACAGCAAGGTAACTAATGATAAAAGTGAGCATAAACGGTATTGCAATGTGTTGCAACAAGGCTTAGGGTTCATACTTTCGCTAGTGCAAGTTCCCTCAACAATAATAACATTGGATCACATAACTATCCCTCAACATGCAACAAAGAGTCACTCCAAAGTCACTAATAGCGGAGAACGAACAAAGAGATTATGGTAGGGTACGAAACAACCTCAAAGTTATTGTTTCCAATCAATCCGTTGGGCTATTCCTATAAGTGTCACAAACAGCCCTAGAGTTCGTACTAGAATAATACCTTAAGACACAAATCAACCAAAACCCTAATGTCACCTAGATACTCCAATGTCACCTCAAGTATCCGTGGGTATGATTATATGATATGCATCACACAATCTCAGATTCATCTATTCAACCAACACATAGGACCTCAAAGAGTGCCCCAAAGTTCCTACCGGAGAATCACGACAAAAATGTGTGCCAACCCCTATGCATAGGTTCATGGGCGGAACCCGCAAGTTGATCACCAAAACATACATCAAGTGAATCACGTGGTATCCCATTGTCACCACAGATACGCACGGCAAGACATACATCAAGTGTTCTCAAATCTTTAAAGACTCAATCCGATAGATAACTTCAAAGGGAAAACTCAATCCATTACAAGAGAGTAGAGGGGGGGAAACATCATAGGATCCAAATATAATAGCAAAGCTCGCGATACATCAAGATCATATCACCTCAAGAACACGAGAGAGAGAGAGAGAGAGAGATCAAACACATAGTTACTGGTACATACCCTCAGCCCCGAGGGAGAACTACTCCCTCCTCGTCATGGAGAGCACCGGGATGATGAAGATGGCCACCAGAGAGGGATTGCCCCCACCGGCAGGGTGCCGGAACGAGTCTAGATTGGCTTTCGGTGGCTACGGAGGCTTATGGCCGCGGAACTCCCGATCTATTGTGCTCTCGGATGTTTTTAGGGTATATTGAGATACATAGGTGGAAGAAATACGTCAGGGGGGCCACGAGGGGCCCACGAGGGTGGAGGGCGCGCCAGGGGGGTGGGCGCGCCCCCTACCTCGTGGCCTCCTCGAGGCTTCCCTTACGTGCACTTCAAGTCTTCTGGGCTTCTTTCCTTCCAAAAATGGGTTCTGTGAAGTTTCGGGTCAATTGGACTCTGTTTGGTTTTCCTTTTCTTCGAAACCCTAAAACAAGGTAAAAACAGAAACTGGTACTGGGCTCTGGGTTAATAGGTTAGTCCCAAAGATGATATAAAAGTGTATAATAAAGCCCATAAACTTCCAAAACAGTAGATAATATAGCATGGAGTAATCAAAAACTATAGATACGTTGGAGGCGTATCAGCTGTCACTAGGGTTTGCATGTGTTGTGAATAGACACCTCCACTCACCGCCGGTCGTGTGATCGGACCTAGAAGTCCGCCGCACGATGTTCCTCCTGCACGCGTGGATACCATTAGAGGCGGTGCATTTGCGCCGCTCCGGCGAACCTATACGTGGGAACCGACCACCGGCTGTACGAGGGAGATCGGACGAGGAGGAGACGATCCACGCGGACGCGCTGCCCCAACTCTTCTTCCGCCGCATGACACTGCGCGTCTAGTGGTAACGAACCGTGATCCATCTCCCGTAGCATGTTCTTGGTTGTTCTGCGCGTAGGAAATTTTAATTTACAGTCGACGCACCCTACTGTAGATCCCATCAGTGGTATCAGAGCCTCTGCTATAGGATTTGGATTCAGATCATATGCATATTAGATATTTGGAGGCAATAGATGAGATCTGTTGTCATTGATAAGAATGGTTGTGTGCACGGTTGATGAGATTAACTGCAAATGGGGATCGATGTGGCTATGTTTTCTGTCGACGCACCCTAACCGGCTAGCGGGACCACCGTGTGTGTAGCACCTTGTATTTCGTACACGATCACTCAAACTGGAAGAATACGAGTCTATGCATAACCTTATTTTGCAGGGTTTGATGTGAATAGTATGGCTCATGTGTATGTGATGCATGTGTGTAAATTATACATGGCCTGCGTGTCATGTATGGCAGCCGGCAGGAGCCAAAGTGCTGTCATTATATTGTATAACGACATGCGTGTCGACTTGTGACTCTATGTAAAATTCATTACTAGTTGTAGTAGTTGGATAATAGAGATCAGGTTGGTGGCTTGGCGTCCCGGCGTGACAAACAAGATGGAGTTTCTAGATGGTCATCGGAGTTGGAGCCGACCTGGAAGAACATCCATGAAGGAGCCATACTATTTCACAATATGTATTTATTTGTGATTGTTATGCTTCCTTGTTTTCTATGCATGTTAGAATGGTAGAAAGATACCTCATGAATATCAAGCAAATTGCCATCCCCGATGTTGCACCTTCGCACGTCAAGTACGTCTAGTAGTGGGCTCATAAAATTGGGGTGCTGCTAGGTATCCTTGAACTGAAGGGTTCGTGTCGGACACGGACATGCACTGCATTAGGTTGACTTGACAAGTATATCAAAATGGTTTTGGGCCTTGTGGCAAAAGAGGTCGGGAGCCGGGGTATGAGATACCTACCCGACCGCAGGAGTTGTATAGAGATACGATTAGCAAGGAGTTGCTTACCGGATAGGCATGTTGTCTAGCAGTGATGCTAAAGCTCACTAGTCTCATGTGCTAGTCGGATCCTGAATCACTAAGAGTTTGCGGAGGGATGATGACTTCAGTGGGAGTATTTCTGTTTAAGGCTAGAATTACTCTACATAAACACATTGCTTAGTGATTGCATATTTTTCTGTTGTAGATCAATGGCACCACCTGCTCAACCCAACTTTTCATTGAAATCAATTCTGGAAAAGGATAAACTGAATGGAACAAATTTTACTACCTGGTATAGAAATTTGAGAATTGTTCTCAAGCATGATAAAAAGGAACATGTTCTAGAGGATCCGCTTCCAGAGGAACCTGCCGATAATGCTAGTACCACAACCAAGAATGCCTACCAGAAACTCATTGATGAATCAAACGAGATCAGATGCCTCGTGTTGGCTTGTATGGAGCCCGATTTGCAGTAGCATTTCAAAGACGTTGGGGCTTTCGATATGATCGAGAGTCTCAAGAGCATGTTTCAGGTGCAGGCTAGGACCGAAAGGTTCAACTTCTGGCGATCCTTGATGGATTGTAAGCTGAAGGAAGGTGATCCACTGAGCCCGCATGTGATCAAGATGATCGGATATGTGCAAGCTTTGGATCGGTTGGGCTTCCCGCTCTTGGATGAGTTGGCTACTGATGCAGTTATGGGTTCCCTTCCGCCCAGCTATGGGACGTTCATCTCGAACTATCATATGCATGGCATGGATAAGAAGCTCACTAAATTGCATGGGATGCTCAAAGTGGCAGAGCGGGATATTAAGAAAAGCACGCATCAAGTGTTGATGGTGCAGAAATCGGCTAAGTTCAAGAAGAGTTGGTCTAAGAAGAAGGCTAAGGCAAAGGGCACGAAGATGGTAACCTCTGCCGCTGCGCCGAAGTCTGGACCGGACTCAAAGACCATTTGCTATCATTGCAAGGAAACTGGTCACTTGAAGAGGAACTGTAGCAAGTGGCTTGCAGAGCATGGCAAGAAGGCCGGGAATGCTGCTTCAGGCAAAGGTACACTTGTTGCATATGTTATAGACATTTACCTTGCTGACATACCTAGTAGCTCTTGTGTATTTGATACCGGGTCGGTTGTTCATATTTGCAACTCGATGCAGGGGCTGGTAAGAACTAGGCATGTGGAACAAGGGGAGATTGACATCAGGGTCGGCAACAAAGCAAGAGTTGCTGCGTTGGAGGTCGGCACGATGCAGCTCCAGCTTCCTTCTGGATTTATTTTGGAATTGAATAATTGTTATTACATTCCTGCACTTAGTCGGAACATTATTTCTACCTCATGCTTGATGAGTCAGGGTTATGAATTCAATTTAAAGGACAATGGTTGTTCGATTTATTTGAATGGTATGTTCCACGGCTATGCACCCATTCTTGATGGGTTATTTATATTGAATCTAGAACAGGAACCGGTCTATAACAAGAATGTCAAGAGGCATAAGCCCAATGAGATAAATCCGACATACTTCTGGCATTGCCGGCTTGGACACATTAGTCTGAAACGCATGAAGAAGCTCCATGATGATGGACTCCTAACTTCAACCAACTTTGGGTCGTTCGAGACATGCGAATCATGTTTACTCGGCAAGATGACTAAGTCTCCTTTGCAAAGAGTTGCGAGAGGGCATCCGAGCTGCTGGAACTGATACACAGTGATGTGCGTGGACCAATGAGCACAACTGCCAGAGGTGGCTATCAGTACTTCGTGACTTTTACCGACGACTTGAGTAGATATGGATATATCTATTTGATGAGGCACAAGTCAGAGACTTTTGAAAAGTTCAAAGAGTTTCAAAACGAGGTGGAGAATCAGCTCGGCAAGACTATAAAACTTCTACTATCTGATCGTGGAGGTGAGTACATGAGCCAGGAGTTCGATGATCATCTGAAAAGCAGAGGTATAGTACCTCAGCTCACACCTCCGGGTACGCCACAGAGAAATGGTGTATCAGAATGGAGGAATCGCACCTTGTTGGACATGGTTCGATCTATGATGAGCAAGTCGGGTTTACCCTTGTCATTCTGGGGATACGCTCTAGAAACTGCAGCTTTCACACTTAACAGGGTACCATCAAAATCCGTAGACAAGACACCACATGAGATGTGGACCGGGAAGAGTACCAGTTTGTCTTTTCTAAAGATTTGGGGTTGTGAAGCATTTGTCAAGAAACTTATGTCAGACAAGCTTACACCCAAGTCGGATAAATGCATATTCGTGGGATATCCGAGGGAAACCTTGGGATATAACTTCTACAACCAGGAAGAGAACAAAGTGTTTGTTGCTCGGAATGGGGTTTTCCTTCAGAAAGAGTTTCTCAGTCGGGAGGCCAATGGGAGGACGGTCCGACTCGAAGAAATTGGAGGACCACTCGGGGACGGCTCGGCTGGTGATGAGATCAAGCCGGCCACATATGCGATAGCGATGGTGAGCCTAGATTCCGAGGCATGGCTGGAGGCCATGAGATCCGAGTTAAAGTCCATGGATGAGAATAAAGTTTGGGACTTGGTTGATCCGCCGCCTGGCGTAATGGCCATTGGTTGCAAATGGGTCTTTAAGAAGAAAACCGATGTGGATGGAAATGTTCAGATCCACAAAGCTCGGCTTGTCGCTAAGGGTTATGGACAAGTTCAAGGAATTGACTACGACAAGACTTACTCGCCGGTAGTGATGCTGAAGTCGGTGAGGATCGTACTAGCTATAGCTGCATATTTCAATTATGGGATATGGCAGATGGATGTCAAGACAGCTTTCTGATACGTCTCCGTCATATCTATAATTTTTTATTGTTCCATGCCAATATTATTCAACTTTCATATACTTTTGGCAACTTTTTATACTATTTTTGGGACTAACATATTGATCCAGTGCCCAGTGCCAGTTCCTGTTTGTTGCAAGTTTTTTGTTTCGCGGAATATCCATATCAAACGGAGTCCAAACGGGATAAAAACTGACGGAGATTTTTTTGGAATATATATGATTTTTGGGAAGAAAAATCCACGCGAGACGGTGCCTGAGGTGGCCACGAGGCAGGGGGGCGCGCCTGCCCCCTGGGCACGCCCCTGACCCTTGTGGGCCACCCGTAAGGCAGTTGGTGCCCTTCTTTCGCCGCAAGAAAGCCAATATCCGGATAGAGACCGTGTCAAAATTTCAGCCCAATCGGAGTTACGGATCTCCGGGAATATAAGAAATGGTGAAAGGGAAGAATCTGAGAACGCAGAAACAGAGAGAGACAGAGAGACATATCCAATCTCGGAGGGGCCCTCGCCCCTCCCGTTCCATGGAGGCCATGGACCAGAGGGGAAACCCTTCTCTCATCTAGGGAGGAGGTCAAGGAAGAAGAAGAAGGAGGGGGGCTCTATCTCTCCCTTGCTTCCGGTGGCACCGGAGTGCCACCGGGGGCCATCATCATCATCGCGATCTACACCAACACCTCCGCCATCTTCACCAACATCTCCATCACCTCCCCCCCTCTATCTATAGTGGTCCACTCTCCCACAACCCGCTCTCTACTTGAACATGGCACTTTATGCTTCATATTATTATCCAATGATGTGTTGCCATCCTATGATGTCTGAGTAGATTTTCGTTGTCCTATCGGTGGTTGATAAATTGCTATGATTGATTTAATTTGCTTGTGGTTATGTTGCTATCCTTTGGTGCCCATCATATGATTGCGCGTGTGGATCACACCCTAGGGTTAGTTGTATGTTGATAGGACTATGTATTGGAGGGCAAGAGTGACAGAAACTCCAACCTAGCATAGAAATTGATGCATACAGGATTGAAGGGGCACCAATATACCTTAATGCTATCGTTGGGTTTTACCTTAGTGAACATTAGTAGTTGTGGATGCTTGCTAATAGTTCCAATCATAAGTGCATAGAATTCCAAGTCAGGGATGACATGCTAGCAGTGGCCTCTCCCACATAATACTTGCTATCGGTCTAGTAAAGTAGTCAATTGCTTAGGGGCAATTTCGCAACTCCTACCACCACTTTTCCACACTCGCTATATTTACTTTATTGTTTCTTTACTTACAACAGCCCCTACCTTTTATTTACATACTCTTTATTATCTTGCAAACCTATCCAACAACACCTACAAAGTACTTCTAGTTTCATACTTGTTCTAGGTAAAGCGAATGTCAAGCGTGCGTAGAGTTGTATCAGTGGTCGATCGAACTTGAGGGAATATTTGTTCTACCTTTAGCTCCTCGTTGGGTTCGACACTCTTACTTATCGAAAACTTTTGCGATCCCCTATACTTGTGGGTTATCACTTTCCTTCATGGAAATTTAATCGAGGACGTGTATATGATACAGCCCGAGGGTTTTGTCGATCCGACTAGCACTAGTAACGTATGCAAGCTCAAGAGATCCATTTATGGGTTGAGGCAAGTAATACATCTCCATCATATCTATAATTTTTGATTGTTCCATGCCAATATTATTCAACTTTCATATACTTTTGGCAACTTTTTATACTATTTTTGGGACTAACATATTGATCCAGTGCCCACTGCCAGTTCCTGTTTGTTGCATTTTTTTGTTTCGCAGAATATCCATATCAAACGGAGTCCAAACGGGATAAAAACTGATGGAGATTTTTTTGGAATATATATGATTTTTGGGAAGCAAAATCCACGCGAGACGGTGCCCGAGGTGGCCACGAGGCAGGGGGCGCGCCTGCCTCCCTGGGCGCGCCCCTGACCCTCATGGGCCACTCGTAAGGTGGTTGATGCCCTTCTTTCACCGCAGGAAAGCTAATATCCAGTTATAGATCGTGTCAAAATTTCAGCCCAATCGGAGTTACGGATCTTTGGGAATATAAGAAACCGTGAAAGGGAAGAATCTGAGAACGTAGAAACAGAGAGAGACAGAGAGACAGATCCAATCTTGGAGGGGCTCTCACCCCTCCCATGCCATGGAGGCAAGGACCAAAGGGGAAACCCTTCTCCCATCTAGGGAGGAGGTCAAGCAAGAAGAAGACGAAGGGGCCCCCTCTCCCCTTCTCTTCCGGTGGCGCCGGAACGCTGTCGTGGCCATCATCATCATCACCGCGATGTACACCAACACCTCCGCCATCTTCACCAACATCTACATCACCTTCCCCCCTCAATCTACAGTGGTCCACTCTCCCGCAACCCGCTCTACCCTCTACTTGAACATGGTGCTTTATGCTTCATATTATTATCCAATGATGTGTTGCCATCCTATGATGTCTGAGTAGATTTTCGTTGTCCTATCGGTGGTTGATGAATTGCTATGATTGATTTAATTTGCTTGTGGTTATGTTGATGTCCTTTGGTGCCCATCATATGATTGCGCGCCTGGATCACACCATAGGGTTAGTTGTATGTTGATAGGACTATGTATTGGAGGGCAAGAGTGACAGAAGCTTCAACCTAGCATAGAAATTGATGCATACGGGATTGAAGGGGGATCAATATATCTTAATACTATGGTTGGGTTTTACCTTAATGAACGTTAGTAGTTGCGGATGCTTGCTAATAGTTCCAATCATAAGTGCATAGAATTCCAAGTCAGGGATGACATGCTAGCAGTGGCCTCTCCCACATAATACTTGCTATCGGTCTAGTAAAGTAGTCAATTGCTTAGGGGCAATTTCACAACTCCTACCACCACTTTTCCACACTCGCTATATTTACTTTATTGCTTCTTTACTTACAACAACCCCTACCTTTTATTTACTTGTTCTTTATTATCTTGCAAACCTATCCAACAACACCTACAAAGTATTTCTAGTTTCATACTTGTTCTAGGTAAAGCAAACATCATGTGTGCATAGAGTTGTATCGGTGGTCGATAGAACTTGAGGGAATATTTGTTCTGCCTTTAGCTCCTCGTTGGGTTCGACACTCTTACATATTGAAAACTGTTGCGATCCCCTATATTTGTGGGTTATCAATACCTTTTTCTGGCGCCGTTGCGAGGGAGCAATAGCGTGGGGTGAATATTTTCGTGTGTGCTTGTTTGCTTTATCACTAAGTAATTTTTATTTGCTGTTCTTAGTTATTCTTTATCTTTAGTTATGGACATGGAACACGAGATACAAAAAAATAGGTGTACTTGCTACTCATGGAGATGGGGAACCTCCTAAAACCCTCGATGCTGGTTATGTGAAAAATATTATTTACTACATTAATAATCCTGAGAAAACCCCATTAAATTATGTAATGGGAGTAACGTTGGATCAACGTGAATACTTTAGGGATTACCGCTTGACACAAAAAGGGAAACTATTATGGGATCAAATTCATATATTGAATTGGTATGCTAGGCAACTATGCTTGAGATATGATTATACTTGTTGCTCTAAGGTGAAGGCTCCACACCTCCCCTTTTCATGTGAATTTAATGATAATGAAACCTTAGCTTCTTATGCTAATGGTATATATGATTACTATGATGTGGAACAAATAGAAGAATTTGTTCTTTTAAGGGTGCTTATGAAATTGAATCTTTGTTTGAAAAGCATGAAGCTTATGATGATGATGTTTATAGGCCTGAAAATTTAGCTATCTTAAAATATTGGTATGATAATTATGAATATAATTACTATATTAATGCGCTTATTGAGAAAGTCTCCCCTATCCAAGAAGAGAGTAATATTTTGCAGGAGTCTATGGAAGAAGAAATTGATGAAGCTGTGAGCTCATTGGATGAAAAAGATGAGGAGGAGAGCGAAGAACAAAAGGAGGAAGAGCGGATTAGCTACCCATGCATTGTTTAATTTCCCTTCATGCTTACCGAAGGATGATTTCTATGATGACTATTATGATCCCTTTGATTCTCTTGAAATATCCCTTTTTGATGATGCTTGCTATGCTTGTGGCCAAGATGCCAATATGAATTATGCTTATGGAGATGAACTTGCTATAGTTCCTTATGTTAAACATGAAATTGTTGCTATTGCACCCACACATGATAGTCCTATTATTTTTTTGAATTCTCCCAACTACACTATATCGGAGAAGTTTGCTCTTATTAAGGAATATATTGATGGGTTTCCTTTTACCGTTGCACATGATGATTTTGATGAATATAATATGCATGTGCTTGCTGCTCCAACTTGCAATTACTATGAGAGAGGAACTATATCTCCACCTCTCTATGTTTCCAATATGATAAAATTGCAAGAAACTGTTTATACTATGCATTCGCCTTTACTTTGTGTGCATGAATTGTTCTTTTATGACATGCCGATGCATAGGAAGAGAGTTAGACTTCGTCATTACATGATATATGTTACCTTGTGCTCACCACTAAATTACAAATCATTGTTAATTAAAATTGGCTTTGATATACCTTGGGATCCGGGTGGATCCATTACTTGAGCACTATATGCCTAGCTTAATGGCTTTAAAGAAAGCACTGCCAGGGAGACAACCCAGAAGTTTTAGGGAGTCATTTATTTCTGTTGAGTGCTTTCATATAGTTTCAAAACAACAAAAATAAAGAGGGGAACCCAAAACTTTTTCAAAAAGGAAAGCGAAAGTTAGAAAGACAAGCATTGTTGAAGTGGGAGCTAGCCCTGTACTTTTTCATGCTCACGGAAACTTTGTGAATCTTGATTACAGAAACTTTTCAATAAAAATAATTATCCCCTTGTACAATTCCTTGTATTATAAAAATAATGTGCCAAGGTTTGCCTTTAGGATGTTTACATTTGCTTGATGGTTTGTACGGTGCAGGACAGAAACTTTGGCTGCAGTGCGCGATTTTACATTTTTTGCTGGAATGTCAAATGGTTCTGATTATTTTTGCACTGTATTGCTATAGAAATTGCTTATTTTTCCTAATTTTGGTAGAATTTTTCAGGTATCATAAGTATGGTGAATGTTCATATTATTACAGACTGTTCTGTTTTAGACAGATTCTGTTTTTGATGCATAGTTTGCTTGTTTTGATGAAACTATCGATTCATATCAGTGGATTAAGCCATGAAAAAGTTATATTACAGTAGAAACAATGCAAAAACAAAATATGAATTGGTTTGCAACAGTACTTAGAGTAGTGATTTGCTTCATTATACTAACGGATCTTACCGAGTTTTCTGTTGAAGTTTTGTGTGGATGTAGTGTTCGATGGTCAAGAAGGTCTTGATGTGAGAAGAAGGAAGAGAGGCAAGAGCTCAAGCTTGGGGATGCCCGAGGCACCCCAAGTAAATATTCAAGGATACTCAAGCGTCTAAGCTTGGGTATGCCCCGGAAGGCACCCCCTCTTTCTTCAACAAGTATCGGTATGTTTTCGGATTCGTTTCGTTCATGTGATATGTGCAATCTTGGAGCGTCTTTTGCATTTAGTTTTCATCTTTCTTTTATGCACCATACTGGTATGAGAGAGTCCGTGGTTTATTTATAGAATTCTCATTGCACTTCACTTATATCTTTTGAGTATGGCTTTATAAAATGCTTCATGTGCTTCGCTTAGATCATTTGAAGTTTGGATTCCCTGTTTCTCTTTACATAGAAAACCGCCATTTGTCGAATGCTCTTTTGCTTCACTTAGATTTGTTAGGGAACGGGCATATCTTTTGTAGAAAGAATGAAACTCTCTTGCATCACTTATATCTATGTAGAGAAATGACAGGAACTGGCCATTCACATGGTTAGTCATAAAATCCTACATAAAACTTGTAGATCACTGAATATGATATGTTTGATTTCTTGCAATAGTTTTGCGATATAAAGATGGTGATATTAGAGCCTTGCTAGTGGGTAGTTGTGGATTGTAGAAATACTTGTGTTGAGGTTTGTGATTCCCGTAGCATGCACGTATGGTGAACCGTTATGTAACGAAGTCGGAGCATGATTTATTTATTGATTGTCTTCCTTATGAGTGGCGGTCGGGGACGAGCGATGGTCTTTTCCTACCAATCTATACCCCTAGGAGCATGCGCGTAGTACTTTGTTTCGATGACTAATAGATTTTTGCAATAAGTATGTGAGTTCTTTATGACTAATGTTTAGTCCATGGATTATACGCACTCTCACCCTTCCACCATTGCTAGCCTCTCTAGTACCACGCAACTTTCGCTGGTACCATAAACCCACCATATACCTTCCTCAAAACAGCCACCATACCTACCTATTATGGCATTTCCATAGCCATTCCGAGATATATTGCCATGCAACTTCATTCATGATCATATACATGACTTGAGCATTAATTGTCATATTGCTTTGCATGATCGTAAGATAGCTAGCATGATGTTTTCATGGCTTGTCCGTTTTTTGATGCCATTGCTATGCTAGATCATTGCACATCCTGGTACACCGCCGGAGGCATCCATATAGAGTCATACTTTGTTCTAGACATTGAGTTGTAATATTGAGTTGTAAGTAAATAAAAGTGTGATGATCATCATTATTAGAGCATTGCCCCAGTGAGGAAAGGATGATGGAGACTATGATTCCCCCATAAGTCGGGATGAGACTCCGGACTTCACAAAAAAATAAAAGAGGCCAAAGAAGCCCACCAAAAAAATAATAAAATGAGAGAAAAAGAGAGAAGGGGCAGTGCTACTATCCTTTTCCACACTTGTGCTTCAAAGTAGCACCATGTTCTTCATATAGAGAGTCTCTTCAGTTATCACTTTCATATACTAGTGGGAATTTTCATTATAGAACTTGGCTTGTATATTCCGATGATGGGCTTCCTCAAATGCCCAAGGTCTTCATGAGCAAGCAAGTTGGATGCACACCCACATAGTTTCAGTTGGAGCTTTCATACACTTATAGCTCTAGTGCATCCGTTGCATGGCAATCCCTACTCACTCACATTGATATCTATTGATGGGTATCTCCATAGCCCGTTGATACGCCTAGTTGATGTGAGACTATCTTGTCCTTTTTGTATTCTCCACCATCATATTCTATTCCACCTTAGTGCTATGTCCATGGCTCACGCTCATGTATTCTGTGAAAGTTGAAAAGGTTTGAGAACGTCAAAAGTATGAAACAATTGCTTGGCTTGTCATCGGGGTTGTGCATGATGTGAATATTTTGTGTGGTGAAGATGGAGCATAGCCAGACTATATGATTTTGTAGGGATAACTTTCTTTGGCCATGTTATTTGGAAAAGACATGATTGCTTTATTGGTAGGCTTGAAGTATTATTGTTTTTATGTCAAATCATAGACTATTGCTTTGAATCACTCGTGTCTTAATATTCATGCCATGATTAGACATATGATCAAGATTATGCTAGGTAGCATTCCACATCAAAAATTATCTTTTTTATCATTTACCTACTCGAGGACGAGCAGGAATTAAGCTTGGGGATCCTGATACGTCTCCGTCGTATCTATAATTTTTGATTGTTCCATGCTAATATTATTCAACTTTCATATACTTTTGGCAACTTTTTATACTATTTTCGGGACTAACATATTGATCTAGTGCCTAGTGCCAGTTCCTGTTTGTTGCATGTTTTTTGTTTCGCAGAATATCCATATCAAACATAGTCCAAACGGGATAAAAATTGACGGAGATTTTTTTTGGAACATGTAAGATTTTTGGGAAGAAAAATCCACGCGAGACGGTGCCCGAGGTGGCCACGAGGCAGGGGGCGCGCCTGCCCCCTGGGCGCGCCCTTGACCCTCGTGGGCCACCCATAAGGCGGTTGATGCCCTTCTTTCGCCGCAAGAAAGCTAATATCCTGATAGAGATCGTGTCAAAATTTCAGCCCAATCGGAGTTAGATCTCCAGGAATATAAGAAACGGTGAAAGGGAAGAATATGAGAACGCAGAAACAGAGAGAGACAGAGAGACAGATCCAATCTCCGAGGGGCTCTCGCCCCTCCCGTGCCATGGAGGCCATGGACCAGAGGGGAAACCCTTCTCTCTTCTAGGGAGGAGGTCAAGGAAGAAGAAGAAGGAGGGGGCTCTCTCTCCCTTGCTTCCGGTGGCACCGGAGTGCCACCGGGGGCCATCATCATCACCGTGATCTACACCAACACCTCCGCATCTTCACCAACATCTCCATCACCTCCCCCCCTCTATCTATAGTGGTCCACTCTCCCACAACCCGCTGTACCCTCTACTTGAACATGGCGCTTTATGCTTCATATTATTATCCAATGATGTGTTGCCATCCTATGATGTCTGAGTAGATTTTTGTTGTCCTATCGGTGGTTGATAAATTGCTATGATTGATTTAATTTGCTTGTGGTTATGTTGCTGTCCTTTGGTGCCCATCATATGGTTGCGCGCGTGGATCACACCATAGGGTTAGTTGTATGTTGATATGACTATGTATTGGAGGGCAAGAGTGACAGAAGCTTCAACCTAGCATAGAAATTGATGCATGCGGGATTGAAGGGGGACCAATATATATCTTAATGCTATGGTTGGGTTTTACCTTAATGAACGTTAGTAGTTGCAGATGCTTGATAATAGTTCCAATCATAAGTGCATAGAATTCCAAGTCAGGGATGACATGCTACCAGTGGCCTCTCCCACATAATACTTGCTATCGGTCTAGTAAAGTAGTCAATTGCTCTTTATTATCTTGCAAACCTATCCAACAACACCTACAAAGTACTTCTAGTTTCATACTTGTTTTAGGTAAATCGAACATCAAGAGTGCGTAGAGTTGTATCGGTGGTCGATAGAACTTGAGGGAATATTTGTTCTGCCTTTAGCTCCTCGTTGGGTTCGACACTCTTACTTATCGAAAACTGTTGTGATCCCCTATACTTGTGGGTTATCAAGACCTTTTTCTGGCACCGTTGCCGAGGAGCAATAGCGTGGGGTGAATATTCTCGTGTGTGCTTGTTTGCTTTATCACTAAGTAATTTTTATTTGCTGTTCTTAGTTGTTTTCTATCTTTAGTTATGGATATGGAACACGAAATACCAAAAAAATTAGGTGTACTTGCTACTCATGGAGATAGGGAACCTCCTAAAACCCTCGATGCTGGTTATGTGAAAAATATTATGTACTACTGTAATAATCCTGAGAAAACCTCATTCAATTATGTAATGGGAGTAACATTGGATCAACATGAATACTTTAGGGATTACCGCTTGACACAATAAGGGAAACTATTATGGGATCAAATTCATATATTGAATTGGTATGCTAGGCAACTATGCTTGAGATATAATTATACTTGTTGCTCTAAGTTGAAGGCTCCACGCCTTCCCTTTTCATGTGAATTTAATGATAATGAAACCTTAGCTTCTTATACTAATGGTATATATGATTACTATGACATGGAACAAATAGAAGAATTTGTTGCTCTTAAGGGTGCTTATGAAATTGAATCTTTGTTTGAAAAGCATGAAGCTTATGATGATGATGTTTATAGGCCTGAAAATTTAGCTATCTTAAAATATTGCTATGATAACTATGAATATAATTCCTATATTAATGCGCTTATTGAGAAAGTCTCCGCTGTCCAAGAAAAGACTAATATTTTGCAGGAGTCTATGGAAGAAGAAATTGATGAAACTGTGAGCTCATTGGATGAAAAAGATGAGTAGGAGAGCAAAGAACAAAAGGAGGAAGAGCGGATTAGCTACCTGTCGGGGATATACCCCGTGGTATGACCCGGGCGGAAGTATGACCCGGCCGGACTTGACGCTTCACCGATGACCCGCCGGAGGACTGGCAACTCATGGGTCTGGCGGCTCACTGGTCAGACGACTCACGGATGATCCTGACGGAGGGTCACATAGAAGAATAGGCCCAAGGCCCAGTAGGCCGGCTCATATTATGGTGGGCCGGCTTAAGACAGAAGGCATGAGGAATATTTCCTTTACAAGGAAGCAAGACCCATACTTGTATCTGACTTGTAATAGAGAATAAGTTAGTTCTAATCCTAATAGGACTCTTCATGTAAGCCGCCCCTTTGACTTATATAAGGAGGGGCAGGGCTCCCCAGAGAGGGACAGAAAACAAGAAACAAGATCTAGGGTGAGACACAAAGAGCCGGCTTACCGGCGACTCTCTCGTGATCATGATGAGACCTAGCCGCAAACAACATGTAGGGTTATTACCGGATGATGTTTCCCGGGGCCCGAAGCTATCTAAATCCTCGTCTTGTGTGTTGCGTCTCTCAATTCCGCTCAACCCCTTCAAGCTACCTCATAGATGCGTTGGCCTCGCGACTAAGTCCTTTCATGAGGACATCTGCCGTGACAATTCCACGACAGTTGGCGCCCACCGTGGGGCTTGCGCACGATGGTGTTAAGTTCTTGGAGGGATTTATTCCAGGGATCGAGAGCTTCGCAATTTTCCGGATGAAGGGAAGCCGGATCGAGATAGTGCCGGAAGATCTACATCAACTCCGATCTCAAGATCGTACTCCGGAGACTTTTTATTTTTCATCGAAGACGCGTGCTGAACGTCTAATTCTTGATCCGGCCTCTGTCGTCTTCAATCCGATCTGGTGACTAACAATAAGGTTTGGTGGGTTTTTACGGAGGTAGGAGACCCGAGCCGGACACCCAAGTCGGGTCGGATCTGACAGGAAACCATGCGTACAGCCGAAGAGCTCACGTACAAGCAGTATCGCCCGAGATATTGGCGTACCTGCCCAGATTGCAAAGCAAACAGCGACAGTTGGCAGAAACATCACATCAATCATCAATCAGGAATCAGCGGAAGCAGTGGATTTTTTATAACAGTTTAGCTGTTACTTTTTCTTTCTGATCTGGCGTCGCCACTACTAATCGGAAGCAGTAGATGCTAGAATAAGACGCATCCAAGGAGTATTACTTCTCTTGAGCAATTCAAGTCCCAAAGGGAATCAACATATGAAAAGGCTACATGCATGGCCATTCAAAATCGATGGTCAAAAGCAACTATGTACAAGGAGGAAAGGAGTATTATTTTTCCTTATTAAAGCAAATCTGTGCACAAGGAGGTGCTGCGTCAGTCAAAATCAGTGGTCAAAATCAACTGCCATTGTTCACATCACGGCAAGCCGGCCGCAGCTGACATGAAAACAAATTACTGAACCAGTTATTATTATACTGGTACGGGCTGTACAAGAAACAGGGTGTTTTAGGTACTTTCTGCTCGTTGGATGTTCGAGTGGGAGTCGAGAAACTAGCAATAATGTGACAAGGCTGAAGCGTGGAAGGTTCGTGCATTGAGAATATGCAAGGATGAATAGTAGGATACGGAGTTGAAAAGGTAACTGCGACCCGGACAAAGCTGACTGCGACCCGGACTCCACTGTTTGCGTCCGCGACCCATCCACCGGACCGGCTCGCTGCTACCGTCGATTCGCGCCCTGCCTGCGAACCGCGGCCGCCTTCAAGTCGCCTCCGGATCGTTTTTTTCCCCTGGCGAATCCGTCTCTGCCACAGCGGCCAACACCCGGCCATACCTTTGCTCTGAGTCGCCTTTGCTTCGCCCTAAGCCGGCCCGCCACTCGTATTGCTCCACCTCGTCACAGGTTTCTCTGAGCTGGGCTGTTCTTTTTCTACAGCGGCTGTGGGCGTACGCAGTGTCACGCGGGTGCCTGACCGCCTTGCTATTACTGCTCCTCCGCCTATGATTTACTTCCATATTAAAAGATCGAAGCCAACATCTAGTGCTATGTTATTTACGCCTCACGCGTGAAGACCGAAGACTTCAGCTAGCACTCGGATGCATGAAGGAAGATCAAATCAGTTTTTTAATATCACATGAAGCTTCTAGGTCGATCATGACAAAAGAATTCATCTCACGAGAAGCTTCTTCAAGTGGTCTAGTCACATCAGGTTCTAGTCTACAGTTACTGTATCTACACACAGTGGATTAAATTTTCTGTTGGGACGATTAGCGCAGCACTACGGACTGGACAATTCCGACCATGCAGGCGCCTTGTGCAGAACAGGAAATCATTAGCATACTGATACGGAGGCTGTTTGTTGGTCCTGTTTACATACTAAAGGCTGCATCAGAATACATCCGACATTATCCAGTACTGATATCCGCGTTCATCCGGAAATAAATCAGGACAAAGTCTACTACAAAAGTGACGTCATGCCATGGACATGAGGCTCACACGGGTTTAAAACGTTGCGGCCGTCTCTCGCGACTGCGCCGTCTTCAAACATTGCGGTTGACTTCTACATCTACATCAACATATGCAATTGAGTCGTTGTCTGTGCCTGCGGCCGATTTACCCGCATTCGTGCCGTTTTCAATGCCGTGGCCGACTCCCGTCCGCACCGGCTTACAATGCCACGGACGACTCGTCCGTCCCCACCGGCTTACAACGCCGCGGCTGGTTCATCCGTTTGCTCTTGCGGGTGATTCATCTGTGGTTGATTTTAGCTTCACCGCGGCAGATAAATTCCGGCCTAACATATCAGGTGACATCTATCTAAGTTTATTTTATTAAACATATTGTTTTCATCAAAGAACAATTACTTTGGTCTATATATTCTTATGTGCAGCAAGGATGGTGCCATGTTGTGCCTATGAAAGATACGTCAGCGCCATCACGCATCGGCATCTGCGCCCGCTTACTGATGGAACAGGTGTGAGCAAGTCGCCACCCGTGCAGCTTAATCTACATCAACCCACCGGAGCCACGCTGAGCCACCCTTGCTGCTTGAGCCGCCGGGGTTATATTAAGTTGCCGGTCTGCCTGAGCCGCCGGGGCTATATTGAGCCACTGGTCTGCCTGAGACACCTCTGTCGCGATGAACGGATCGTCCGTCGTCCAAACAAATCAGGTGATATCCATCCAAGTTTGTTTTATTAGCACATGTTGTTTTTGTAAAAGAACGAGTTTATCTTTGCCTTGGTCTGCAATATTGTTTATAAAGGGCAATTATTTATGGCAAAAAGTGATATTATACCGTGGAGATGGAGGCACGCCAACATCTTTTGGCCCAGGTGGTCATCGTTATTCAATGAACAACCGCACCGGCTTATAGCGTCGTGGCCGTCTCTCACGACCGCACCGGCTTACAGCGTCGCGGCCGTCTCTCGCGACCGCACCGGTTTACAATGCCGCGACCGACTCTCCCGTCCACACCAGTTTAAAACGCCACGACCGAAAAATCTGTCAGCACCGGCGACCGATTCGGCCGCGATTGTTTTCTGTTTCATCACGATGATCATCAACTCCGCGGTGATAATTGCTCACTTGACGCATCAGGTGAAATCCATCCAGCATATTTTTATAAATTATATATTGCTTTCTTTAAAAGAGCAATTACTCCTGTTTGCAAGTTGTCCCATGCAGGATTCAAACCGGTCTATATCATGGTTAATTATGAAGAATCTCAAGCCAACTCCTCAAGTCGCCTTGAGACTCGGAGGCTACAATGGTATGGCTCAGCAAAATTAGCCGGTTTCAATGAATTCAAGAACTCCGGGTCATTGAAGGGAAGATAACCCGGCCCCGGAGGCTACTCTTTATTGGCGAATATTTAAAGGCCGTCAGAAAAAATTTCTGGCTCAAAATGAAGATTCCAGTTTAAAATATAGCTCAAGAGACATCTCTCTCCCGCAAAGCTTTGAAGCTATCAAATCCGGTTCAAAATCCGGCTCAAGGTAAATTTGTCTTTCACAAAGTTTTGAAGTTTTTAAATCCGATTTAAAGTTCCGGATTCAAAAAGATTCAAATCTCTCGCAAGTTCGAGTTCTCAGAAAAATTAAAGGTTGCCAAAAGAACTTGCTGCCATGATGCGCGGTTCAAACTTGGATGTCCTGCCTTACGGCTTATCTTATTATGATCACTCGGGGGCTTCCTGCTCATCGAGCATAGCTATCAATACCCTCTTGATCGCCGCAATGCCAAAATTTATATGGTCACTTGGGGGCTTCCTATTCAAACATAGGTCGTATTCGAACCAAAGAGAACATAACTGTCGATACCCTTTTGATCGGCAAACTGCCGAACCTACTTGGGGGCTTCTTGATCGTATCCAAATCATAGCTCAACCCCTTTGGGAATCGACGTGGATCGTATTCGAATCAGTGTCATTAAACAACTCTCAAGGTCATTTGGGGGCTTCCTATTCAAACATAGGTCGTATTCGAACCAAAGAGAACATAGCTGTCGATACCCTCCTGATCGGCATCGCCAAAGCCACTGGGGGCTATATGATCGTATTCGAATCTTAGCTTAACCCCTTTGGAACGGTTTACTGATTGTATCCGAATCAGAAGCCTCAAAAAGTTTTATTCTGTCTCTGGTAAAGTTTATTGCAGCCACAATTACTTAACATGAGACCTTTTTGGGATTATATCTCAAATATATATAAGTGTTTTATGCTTAACCCGGCTTGACTTTTGACTATAAGTCGCCAGTTTATGACAATCATCATCTATGTGGAAGCATTGGCTTCTAAGGATTGGGTTATCACCCTTACTGCACAGGTTATGTAAGCCGGCAGTACAAATTCAATATCACAGTAGTTATATGTGAGATATTATGACCCGCCCTGGTTTTGACGCTAAGTCGCCAGGGCATATGTTGTTTAAACTCTCTGCAGGATTTGCAGAAATATGACATGTAAATGATTAAGTTCAAGCTCATTACCAAAGTTGATGCTTCAAAATGATTATCCGTTCTGGATTTTTCTCAAAAGGCTATAAGCCGCCGGGTCATGAAAATTCCGGTTTACAATGAAGGCGTATTGAATCGCCATCGGCCAAGAGCCGCCGGATATTTAAACTCCGGATTTACTTGTCAACAGATAAGGTATTTGAATTCTTTAAATAGCCAACATGGCTGGATTTTCAATGATGATATTGAATGATTGAGGTTTTCATATCGGATTATATTATTCAAATTTTGAATAGCCAACATGGCTGGATTTCTATTATGATTATCAATAACCAGTATTATGATTGAGGTTTTCAAAGTCGCTTTAGCGCCACATCTATTATCTTTATCAATGGGCATGATTTATTTTACAATGGGGGAAATAGTCCCGAGTCGCTGCAGGCTTACGACCCGGCACTTGGGGGCTACATTATTCAAGTTGATGTTACATCAAATATGCAAGTCTCATGTCGCTGCAAGCATGCACCATGACACTTGGGGGCTAATGCAAAGTCATTTTTATTGGCCTTATTAAAGACCCGACTCATCCCATTGTAATGAGCCGGCCCTTGGGGGCTACCAATTTCTCCTGTTAAAATTCAAGATACACAAGCCTTATTCCATTATATATTGAAGGATCCACTGCTCAGTTGGTAAAGCATAAAACTCTTAACCTTGTGGACGTGGGTTCAAGCCCCAGGATGGGGGTTACATCATATGATATTATTTTCAATGAAAAGTCCCAGCTTAGTATTATCTTACTAAGCCGGCCCTTGGGGGCTACACGTTACTGCTCAAATTTACATCATCATATTTACAAAGTCCCTGCTCATTATTACATAATGACCCAACACTTGGGGACTAATGCATATTGCTCTTTGCTTAAGACAATTCTAGGATGACCCGGCTACACTACTATGACTATAGCCGACTCATGGGGGCTACACAACTGGATTTCATTTAAAGCCATGGTGATAAGTCCCGGCTTATTCAAGCTGATTAAACTGGCCCTTGGGGGCTACAAGTATTATGGATATAAGGGAGAAATATCTTCAAATTTTCAGTTTGAGTAAATCAGATTGACCCGGTGTCTGCAAAAATCATAAACCGGCGTCGGCGACAATTATGACTCGGCATCATCTATTTATAACCCGGCAATTTTGGTAATCATAAACTGACAAGTTTTATATCTCAAGTCGGCTGAATATAAGTTGAATATTTGAAGACCAATATTTTTGTCAAGTCAGAGCATTAAAGGCCGACTCAAATGGATGCTTTATTTACAATATTTCTTCTACAAGCAAATTGACTACGAAGTTGGTCCATTGACCCGGATTTTCCAGAAGGAGGAAATGACAATTGGACTTAAGGATAATCAGGTCCCATCTCACGAGAATATTTACCCCGACCACAAGGAATTAAGGATGATCAGGTGCCAGCATACAAGAATTTTTAACCCGGAACACAATCTGTCAAAGTTGTTCTTGTGTTTGTTTTACATGATCAATTTAACATGGATAAATCCAAATTAAACTGGGGGCTAATGTTGGGGATATACCCCGCGGTATGACCCGGCCAGACTTGGTGCTTCACCGATGACCCGCCGGAGGATTGGCAACTCATGGGTCTGGCGGCTCACTGGTCAGACGACTCACGAATGACCCCGACGGCGGGTCACATAGAAGAATAGGCCCAAGGCCCAGTAGGCCGGCTCATATTATGGTGGGTCGGCTTAAGACAGAAGGCATGAGGAATATTTCCTTTACAAGGAAGCAAGACCCGTACTTGTATCTGACTTGTAATAGAGAATAAGTTAGTTCTAATCCTAATAGCACTCTACATGTAAGCCGCCCCTTTGACTTATATAAGGAGGGGCAGGGCTCCCTAGAGAGGGACAGAAAACAAGAAACAAGATCTAGGGCTAGACACAAAGAGCCGGCTTACTGGCGACTCTCTCGTGATCATAATGAGACCTAGCCGCAAACATCATGTAGGGTTATTACCGGATGATGTTTCCCGGGGCCCGAAGCTGTCTAAATCCTCATCTTGTGTGTTGCGTCTCTCAATTCCGCTCAACCCCTTCAAGCTACCACATAGATGCGTTGACCTCGCGACTAAGTCCTTTCATGAGGACATCTGCCGTGACAATTCCACGACACTACCAGTGCCCACCTTCTAATGAGAGTAACTCTTCAACTCATACATTGTTTAATTTCCCTTCGTGCTTACCGAAGGATGATTTCTATGATGACTATTATGATCCCTTTGATTCTCTTGAAATATCCCTTTTTGATGATGCTTGCTATGCTTGTGGCCAAGATGCCAATATGAATTATGCTTATGGAGATGAACTTGCTATAGTTCCTTATGTTAAACATGAAATTGTTGCTATTGCACCCACACATGATAGTCCTATTTTTTTTTGAATTCTCCCAACTACACTATATCGGAGAAGTTTGCTCTTATTAAGGAATATATTGATGGGTTTCCTTTTACCGTTACACATGATGATTTTAATGAATATAATATGCATGTGCTTGCTGCTCGTACTTGCAATTATTATGAGAGAGGAACTATATCTCCACCTCTCTATGTTTCCAATATGATAAAATTGCAAGAAACTGTTTATACTATGCATTCGCCTTTACTTTGTGTGCATGAATTGTTCTTTTATGACATGCTGATGCATAGGAAGAGAGTTACACTTCTTAATTACATGATATATGTTACCTTGTGCTCACCACTAAATTACAAATCATTGTTAATTAAAATTGGCTTTGATATACCTTGGGATCCGGGTGGATCCATTACTTGAGCACTATATGCCTAGCTTAATGGCTTTAAAGAAAGCACTGCCAGGGAGACAACCCGGAAGTTTTAGGGAGTCATTTATTTCTGTTGAGTGCTTTCATATAGTTTAAAAACAACAAAAATAAAGAGGGGAACCCAAAACTTTTTCAAAAAGGAAAGCGAAAGTGAGAAAGACAAGCATTGTTGAAGTGGGAGCTAGCCCTGAACTTTTTCATGCTCACGGAAACTTTGTGAATCTTGATTACAGAAACTTTTCAATAAAAATAATTATCCCCTTGTACAATTCCTTGTATTATAAAAATAATGTTCCAAGGTTTGCCTTTAGGATGTTTACATTTGCTTGATGGTTTGTACGGTGCAGGACAGAAACTTTGGCTGCAGTGCGCGATTTTACATTTTTTGCTGGAATGTCAAATGGTTCTGATTATTTTTGCACTGTATTGCTATACAAATTGCTTATTTTTCCTAATTTTGGTAGAATTTGTCAGGTATCATAAGTATGGTGAATGTTCATATTATTACAGACTGTTCTGTTTTAGACAGATTCTGTTTTTGATGCATAGTTTGCTTGTTTTGATGAAACTATCGAATCATATCAGTGGAGTAAGCCATGAAAAAGTTATATTACAGTAGACACAATGCAAAAACAAAATATAAATTGGTTTGCAACAGTACTTAGAGTAGTGATTTGCTTCATTATACTAATGGATCTTACCGAGTTTTCTGTTGAAGTTTTGTGTGGATGAAGTGTTCGATGGTCAAGAAGGTCTTGATGTGAGAAGAAGGAAGAGAGGCAAGAGCTCAAGCTTGGGGATTCCCGAGGCACCCCAAGTAAATATTCAAGGAGACTCAAGCGTCTAAGCTTGGGGATGCCCCGGAAGGCATCCCCTCTTTCTTCAACAAGTATCGGTATTGTAGTGGAATTGTCACGGCATATGTCCTAGTGTGAGGACTTAGTCGCGAGGCCAACGCATCTATGTGGTAGCTTGAGAGGGGTTGAGTGAGACGAGAGACGCGATGTTTTACCCAGGTTCGGCCCCTCACAGTGGAGGTAAAAGCCTACATCCTGCTTCATTGATATTGATGATGATGATCAGGTTACAAGAGTGCTCTATCTCGAGAGCTATTGTCTAAACCTAACTTGTCCAACTTGTGGAACTTGTGAATCTTGTCCCTTTTGGGGAGCCCTACCCCTCCTTATATATGTTGAAGGGGCGGTTTACATGTGGAGTCCTATTAGGATTAGGACTAGTCTATCTCTAATACAAACCGGATATAAGTCCAGGTCTTAGCTCCTTGTAAGATAATGTTCCTCATGCCTTTCCTCTTAAACCGGCCCACCGTTAAATGTGAACCGACCTTCTGGGCTTTGGGCCTTGTCATCCGTCGATCCCGCACGCCGGATCACCAGTGAGTCATAATGACCAAGGTGGGTTGCTTGTAAACCGCCAGGTCAGGGCGGGTCGCTAGTAACTCGCCAAGTGTCAGCGGGGTCTTCAGATAAACCGCCAAGTTCGGCCGGGTTAACTTCCGGCCGGTTTACACCGCGGGGTATATCCCCGACATTAGCCCCCAAGTTTAGCTTGGATTTATTCATGGTAAACTTATGCTGCAAAATAAATACAAGAACAAATTTGACAGGTTATGCTCCGGGTTAAGAATTTTTGTAAACCGGTACCTGATCATCCTTAAGTCCTTGTTATTTCCTCCTTCTGAGAAATCCGGGTCAACAGACCAGCTTTATAATCAATTTGCCGACCTTGGTTTGTCACCAAGAAATATCGTGAAGAATAACTCCTTTGACTCAGCTCCCAAAGCGCCGGTTTAAGAAACATGGGTCTGAAAATACTTATTTGATATTCAACCGGTTTGAAGATGTAAAACTTGCCGGTTTAATATTACCAAAATAGCCGGTTTATAAATATTGATGGCGCCGGGTCATAATTGTTGTCGACACCGGGTCATGTAATTGATCTTCCTGATTTACTCAAAACTGATAAAATGAAGATGTTCCTCCTTTATATGCATAATACCTGTAGCCCCCAAGTCTTAAGAGGAGAACATAGTGATAACTTAAGACTTGCTCCAATAAGTGTTTCAACCTTGAAGAAATCCGATTAGTTCATCTCAATCATATAAACTGAATACTCCATATATGTAGCCCCCAAGTGCCGGGTTGTCATGCTTGCAGCAACCTGGGACTTGTAATTTCCTGATGCTCATAAAAAACTTCAACCAGTGTAGCCCCCAAGGGCCGGGTCATTATGTAAAGAATGAGCAGGGACTTTGAAAATATGATCATGTAGACTTTAACAGCAACATGTAGCCTCCGAGGGCCGGCTCAGCAAGATAATATTGAGCCGGGACTTTATATATACTTCATTGAGAATAATATTATATTATGTAACTCCCATCATGGGGCTTGAACCCACGTCCAAAAGGTTAAGAGCTTTGTGCTTTACCAACTGAGCAATGGATCCTTCAATATTATGGATGAAAACTTGTGTACCTTGAATTGTTGACAGGAGCAATTGGTAGCCCCCAAGGGCTGGCTCATTATAATATGATGAGTCGGGTCTTCAATAAGACTAGTAAAAATGACTTTGCATTAGTCCCCAACTGTCATGGTGCATGCTTGCAGCGACATGAGACTTGCATGTAATCTCAATTTGAATAATGTAGCCCCCAAGTGCCGGGTTGTAAGCCTGCAGCGACTCGGGACTATTCCTTCCATTGTAGAATAAATCATATCCTTTGATAAAAGAGTAGACATTGCGCTATAGCGACTTTGGAAACCTTAATAATAAAAATCCAGCCATGTTGGCTATTCAAGATAATATAATCCGGTATGAAAACCTTATTCATTCAATATCATAATGAAATTTCAGCCAAGTTTGGCTATTTGAATAATATAACCCAATGATTTATAAGCGCATGATTCCAATGGCGCAATCCAAATATATATTGGCGACTTATTGTCCAAAGCCAGGCCGGTTTAACAAACTTGTTTCTGCATACAACAAGTTTAAAGTGTCCTGGCGGTTTACCGCCGAACGGGTTATAATACCCAACATATAACCCGGGTTTATAACCAAGGCTGCACTTAAGAATAATCAAATATGAAATATATCATACCTGTGACATTGAATCACATTGTTGGTTTTACCAACTTTTTGTAGTAAGGGTAATAACCCAAATCTTGAGTACTGATAACTCCTTCCATATTGTGCCGGTTTATGATAACACTGTGCCGGGCTGTGATAAACACCGTGTTACTCCATAAGAGGATGTTAACAACAAGGATCAAACCGGGCAAATAGTCTCCGGATTGACGTGAACTGTGTTCCGTCAATTGATTGGTTGAAAACTTTGTCGGTTTAAAAAACACAATAAAAAAAGAAAAAGGTATCTTGCAAAGAAAAGTGTGAAGCAAAAGCAAAGACAAAACCGTTTGCAAAAAAGGTTTATTTGAGCTGATCAAATTGCGTTACCATGGCCGAACACGACCAAGCTCCCGTTAGGTGTAACTATGGTTCTAGTCAGCCAGGTCCCCAAATGAAACCATGGCATTTATGCCGACCAAGTGGCATGGCGATGGTTCGGGTTCGACCAAGCCCCCAAGTGATTATGTGGCCTTAGGCCGATCAAGAGGCATGCGTGGTTCAGACGTGACCAAGTCCCCAAGTGATCTGGTGGCTCTCGCCTATCAAGAGGTATGGTATTGGTTTGGACACGACCAATCCTCCAAGTGATATAACACAATGCTTTTAAAAAGCAAACTCAAGGGGTAAACCGGTGGCCGCTTTAGAACAACTCCGTGTAACCACACATGATGTAAAAGAACAGAGACCCGCTTTATGAAGCAGAAGCCCCCATGTGATCAATAATATGTCAGGCCAGTAAGGCGGGATACCCATGTTTGAACCGCGCATCATGGCAGCAGGTCCTCTTTGGCAATTTTTAACTTTTTGCAAGAGCTAAATTCTTCTTGAACCGGGTGTTAAACCGGATATTGAGAGCTTCAAAGCTTTGTGATTTAATTTGTCCTACATTGAAGAACTTGCAAGACAAAGTAATGGCTCCTCTTTTTTAAAAGAAAGCAATATATAATATAAAAATATACCGGATGGATTTCACCTGATGCGTCAGGTCAGAGATTATCACCGCGGAGTTGATGATCACCGGGTGAAGCTGAAATTACCCGCAGGTGAGTCGGCCGCGGGAGCTAAGCAGATGAGCCGGCCCGGTGTTGTAAACCGGCGCGGACGAGCAAATTGTCCTCCACGTTGTAGACCGGCGCGGACGCGTGAACCGGCCGCGAGGGTGGACGGGCGAGTTGTCCGTGTCGTCGTGAACCGGTACGGACGGGCGAGTTAATCACAGGCGCTGTGCCGGCAAGATGATGTAATCTGGGCCGTAAGGGCGGCATCTTGTACGTGTCCATTCACCGTGTAATGTAGCACGGACGAACACCGGGCAGGGCGTTGCCAGCGCATGCTCCGCACACATGATATAAACCACGTTTATAATGAATAATTGTCCTGCATATCAAAATATACGGTCGAAAGTAATTGTTCCTTTTATAAAAACAATATATGTCAACAAAATAACTTAGATAAACATCACCTGACTTGTCTGGACGATGGATGGTCCGTATACATAGCGTCCATGAATAATCCACGGTGACTCCGGTGGCAATTTAATCACTCTCTTGAGGAGACCTTAAACCGGAGTGGCTCTTGTATTTGATTCTCATGTAGACGTTGGAGCTTGGCCCTTCACGTGGGTGGCTCGAGCAGTTTTGAGAAGACAAAATTTTGAAGTAGTAGTACCCCTTTGCTTCCTTTCCTCACGTGATAAAATTCCATGACGACCTTGCATCAGCTTTTTTTAATCGTAAGCGACAACAACAACTACAGATCTGTTACCACCGCTCATTACTTTTTTGCTATCCACCCGCGACATCAACTTGTGGTGCGTTTTGGGCAGGGCGAAGCCGGCTCAGGCCCAGCGGCGAGACAGTGGATGCGCATATCCCGGCGAGTCGAGGCGGAGCCGGTTTGAGGCACGGCTATACCCATCTAGCGGTGGTTTGAAGGTGACACCAGTGAAGTGCAGCGGTGCTGTCTCTAGCGGGGATGAATCGGGGGCCGCGGGTGAAGAGGCTGTGAGGGCGAGACAACACCAGCGGAGACGGCAAAGGCAACCCGTGGTAGTAGGTTGGTGGAAAATACGGCACAGCCGTAGTACGCCGACAAGGAGCGGGTAAAGACCGGCGGCACGGCGCGTGGAAGGAGCAGGACAGCTCGTAGGGCGCATCAGTGAAGCGGGCGGTTTTCATTGTACCACCAGGCAGAGACAAGGCCGCTCGGCCAGCGCGATTGCTCGGATAACCCGGTAGGTGCGGCTGGCGGATTGACTTTAATCCGAGGTCGACTCGTAGCTGTTGCAAACTTGACCCGGCGAGGCGAGCTGGCAGCCCGGAGCGGCAGAAGAGGCCATCCATTGGAACTGCAACCACCGGCATCTGAGAATTCGTCGGGTGCCTCGAGGCGAGCGGATCATGGAGGACTCCGGGTCGCGGCCGGCTCCGATTCCAGGTTGCGATCGAGGAGGCGAGGGTAGCTCTCTGCTCGGGGCAAGAGGAGACACAGCCTGGCCAATTTATCGCGGCAGAGATGAAGCCGAGTGGGTCATGGCAATGTCTCGGGGAATAAACTATTGTAACTCGGCGACAGCAAGTCCGGTTTATGGCCGAAAATATCTTCTGAATCGTATGATGACCAAGCGGGGTCTAGCCCTTGGTTCCTTTTTACTTCGGAACTAGGTTTTGCTACAGATCGGATTGAACCAACAACTTTAAATTTTCTTTTAGTCGATACATACGGGTTGAATCCATGGCGATTTGACAACCAACACAGATCGGATCACAAATATAGAGATCGTCCATGGTGACTTGACAATAATATTTCCTTGATCTCCACCGACGAGGCTAGTATTGACGCAAATCCTTCCGTACCGGCCCTTGCTGATCTGATGGATTGTAAACTTCTCGATCCTAGGGAGATCCCTCCAAGAACTCAACACCATCGTGCGCTAGCCCCACGGTGGGCGCCAACTGTCGTGGATTGTCACGACAGATGTCCTAGTGTGAGGACTTAGTCGCGAGGCCAACGCATCTATGTGGTAGCTTGAGAGGGGTTGAGTAGGACGAGAGACGCGATGTTTTACCCAGGTTCGGCCCCTCACCGTGGAGGTAAAAGCCTACATCCTGCTTCATTGATATTGATGATGATGATCACGGTTACAAGAGTGCTCTATCTTGAGAGCTATTGTCTAAACCTAACTTGTCCAACTTGTGGAACTTGTGAATCTTGTCCCTTTTGGGGAGCCCTGCCCCTCCTTATATATGTTGAAGGTGCAGTTTACATGTGGAGTCCTATTAGGATTAGGACTAGTCTATCTCTAATACAAACTGGATATAAGTCCAGGTCTTAGCTCCTTGTAAGATAATGTTCCTCATGCCTTTCCTCTTAAACCGGCCCACCATTAAACGTGAACCGACCTTCTGGGCTTTGGGCCTTGTCATCCGTCGATCCCGCACGCCGGATCACCAGTGAGTCATAATGACCAAGGTGGGTTGCTTGTAAACCGCCAGGTCAGGGCGGGTCACTAGTAACTCGCCAAGTGTCAGCGGGGTCTTCAGATAAACTGCCAAGTACGGCCGGGTTAACTTCCGGCCGGTTTACACCGTGGGGTATATCCCCGACAGGTATGTTTTCGGATTCGTTTCGTTCATGTGATATGTGCAATCTTGGAGCGTCTTTTGCATTTAGTTTTCATCTTTCTTTTATGCACCATGCTGGTATGAGAGAGTCCTTGGTTGATTTATAGAATTCTCATTGCACTTCACTTATATCTTTTGAGTATGGCTTTATAGAATGCTTCATGTGCTTCGCTTATATCATTTGAAGTTTGGATTGCCTGTTTCTCTTTACATAGAAAACCGCCATTTGTAGAATGCTCTTTTGCTTCACTTAGATTTGTTAGGGCACGGGCATATCTTTTGTAGAAAGAATTAAACTCTCTTGCTTCACTTATATCTATTTAGAGAGATGACAGGAAATGGTCATTCACATGGTTAGTCATAAAATCATACATAAAACTTGTAGATCACTGAATATGATATGTTTGATTCCTTGCAATAGTTTTGCGATATAAAGATGGTGATATTAGAGCCATGCTAGTGGGTAGTTGTGGATTGTAGAAATACTTGTGTTGAGGTTTGTGATTCCCGTAGCATGCACGTATGGTGAACCGTTATGTAACGAAGTCGGAGCATGATTTATTTATTGATTGTCTTCCTTATGAGTGGCGGCCGGGGACGAGCGATGGTTTTTTCCTACCAATCTATCCCCCTAGGAGCATGCGCGTAGTGCTTTGTTTCGATGACTAATAGATTTTTGCAATAAGTATGTGAGTTCTTTATGACTAATGTTGAGTCCATGGATTATACGCACTCTCACCCTTCCAGCATTGCTAGCCTCTCTAGTACCGCGCAACTTTCGCCGGTACCATAAACCCACCATATACCTTCCTCAAAACAGCCACCATACCTACCTATTATGGCATTTCCATAGCCATTCCGAGATATATTGCCATGCAACTTCCATCATCATCATATACATGACTTGAGCATTAATTGTCATATTGCTTTGCATGATCATAAGATAGCTAGCATGATGTTTTCATGGCTTGTCCGTTTTTTGATGTCATTTCTACGCTAGATCATTGCACATCCCGGTACACCACCGGAGGCATCCATATAGAGGCATACTTTGTTCTAGACATTGAGTTGTAAGTAAATAAAAGTTTGATGATCATCATTATTAGAGCATTGCCCCAGTGAGGGAAGGATGATGGAGACTATGATTCCCCCTTAAGTCGGGATGAGACTCCGGACTTTACAAAAAATAAAAAGAGGCCCAAGAAGCCCAACAAAAGAGGCCAAAGAAGCCCACCAAAAAAATAAAAATAATGAGAGAAAAAGAGAGATGGGGCAGTGCTACTATCCTTTTTCCACACTTGTGCTTCAAAGTAGCACCATGTTCTTCATATAGAGAGTCTCTTGAGTTATCACTTTCATATACTAGTGGGAATTTTCATTATAGAACTTGGCTTGTATATTCCGATGATGGGCTTCCTCAAATGCCCAAGGTCTTCATGAGCAAGCAAGTTGAATGCACACCCACTTAGTTTCAGTTGGATCTTTCATACACTTATAGCTCTAGTGCATCCATTGCATGGAAATCCCTACTCACTCACATTGATATCTATTTATGGGTGTCGGTGTCAAAACTGACAAATCTCGGGTAGGGGGTCCCTGACTGTGCGTCTAAGGCGGATGGTAACAGGAGGCAGGGGACACGATGTTTTACCCAGGTTTGGGCCCTCTTGATGGAGGTAAAACCCTACACCCTGCTTGATTTATTCTTGATGATATGTGTATTACAAGAGTTGATCTACCACGAGATCGGAGAGGCTAAACCCTAAAAGCTAGCCTATGGTATGATTGTATGTTGTCCTACGGACTGAAACCCTCCGGTTTATATAGACACCGGAAAGGGCTAGGGTTACACAAGGTCGGTTAAAAAGGAGGAGATATACATATCCGTATTGCCTAGCTTGCCTTCCACGCCAAGTAGAGTCCCATCCGGACACGAGACGAAGTCTTCAATCTTGTATGTTCATAGTCTAACAGTCCGGCCAAAGGATATAGTCCGGCTATCCGGAGACCCCCTAATCCAGGACTCCCTCAGTAGCCCCTGAACCAGGCTTCAATGACGATGAGTCCGGCGCGCAGTATTGTCTTCGGCATTGCAAGGCGGGTTCCTCCTCCGAATACACCACAGAAAAATTTGAATACAAGGATAGTGTCCGACCCTGCAAAATAAGTTCCACATACCACCGTAGAGAGAATAATATTTCCACAAATCTAATCTGCTGACGTGTTTTGGCAACATGACATTATGTCATGGTCCGATAATTATTCGAACCGTTTCGTTTAACTAGCCCCGCACATAACGCGAGGCAGTTCCTTACACATCTTGTCAAAGCAGAGATCGTGTTCCCCCTTATTATGGGATTCTCATCAATACGGGCGTGGGTAACCCAACCGCGCCATCGATTACGGCGCTTGGGGGATAAACGAGTTTTACCAGGCTAGTGGGGGCGCATAATTTCGGCCGCCCATATAAAGGGATAAGGATTCACCTTTTCATCCACGCCTTCTTCCTCCTTTGCTCATCCATTTTCGCACACTCGAGCACCAGCACCCAAGTCCGCATTTCCCACCTCAACCTTCTCCAACCATGTCTGGAGCGGGAGGCAGGTGGATGGTCTCCTCCGTCATGGAGGGACACATCAAGAAGCTGAGGAGAGCCGGATACCTGCCTGACGACATCGCGCACCGGCTCCTAGATGAGGGGCAGATAATCCCCACCCCCAGGCCCCATGAGAGGGTAGTGTTGCTTACCCATTTCCTCCGCGGACTGGAATTCCCTCTCCATCCATTCGTCCGGGGGCTCATGTTCTACTACGGCCTGGATTTCCACGATCTGGCCCCGAACTTCACCCCCAACATCTCGGCGTTTATCGTCATGTGCGAGACCTTCCTCCGCATCAAGCCCCACTTCGGCTTATGGCTGAAGACCTTCAATGTCAAGCCGAAGGTAGTGAGCGCCGCCAGGCGGAGTGCGGAGGAGCCATGGTGGGCAAGATGCCCAACGTCACATGGCTCGAGGGCTCCTTCGTGGAGACCATAAAGGGGTGGCAATCGGGGTGGTTCTACATAACCGAGCCGTGTGACCCTAAATGGGCAGCGGCCCCCGAGTTCCAATCTGGCATCCCCATGCGGCTCACCTCCTGGCAAGAGAAGGGCCTGTCCTGGGGTAGTTCGGGAGAGCTGACCGGACTCCAAACATGTATTCAAAACATGGTGAACAAGAAGCTCAAACTCCTCAACGTAGTTCAGGTCATGCTCATCCGCCGAATCCTCCCGTGCCAACATCGGGCTTTCAACTTGTGGGAGTTCGACCTGGCCCAGCACCGAACTCTGAATAGGCTCTTCGACACAACACATGAGGATGCCCGGAAGGTGCGATTCAAGGGTGCCGAGGTTCCCCCTCCCACTACCGAGGATCGCGGATTCTGCACGAAGCGCCAAACCAGCGCGGTAAGCTATTTTACCTCTCACGGGATACTTGTTTTTCCATAGTTTGATTCTATGCGGGATCTAAGCTCCCGTACCTGTAACACCCCGGATGTAACTTTCCCAATTTGTACTCCAACTCTTGCCGTTTACGGCGTTAAGTTATTTTATTTTCTTGGGTTCGGGTCTTTGTCTCCATGTGTTGTTATCGTTGTCATGCATCTCATATCATGTCATCATGTGCATTGCATTTGCATACGTGTTCATCTCATGCATTCGAGCATTTTCCCCGTTGTCCGTTTTGCATTCCGGCGCTTCATTCTCCTCCGGTGGTCATTTCTACCTTTCTTTCGTGTGTGGAGATTAAACATTTCCGGATTGGACTGAGACTTGCCAAGCGGCCTTGGTTTACTACCTGTAGACCGCCTGTCAAGTTTCGTACCATTTGGACTTCGTTTGATACTCCAACGGTTAACCGAGGGACCGAAAAGGCCTCGAGTGTGTTGCAGCCCAACACCCCTCCAATTTGGCCCAAAGCCCACCATAAACCTCTCCATCATCTAGAGCGTTCGATCACGATCGCGTGGCCGAAAACCGCACCTCATTTGGACTCTCCTAGCTCCCTCTATGCATATATATATCTCCCCCATTCGAATCACAGACGAAACCCTAGTCCCCCTCCTCCTCCAGCCGCCGGACATAATTCGGACGGCCGGACGTGTCCGCCCGCTTCGCCCGAGCCAGTCCCGCACCGACACGTGGCGCCGCGCGCCACATCGCCGCCCGCACCCGCCGCGACCCGCCGGGGCCCGGATCGGGCCCTCTCGGCCCGGGACGCCGCCGCCTCCACCCGCGGGCACCCGAGCCCCGTGCCGCCGCTCGCCT